>NC_068304.1:39669800-39692300 GCF_025860055.1 Xyrauchen texanus | reverse complement strand
CACACACAAGGAGACTAAAATCTCATTCAATGATCCACACAGTTCCTGAGTCAGCAATCGCTTCATGTTTCAGAGTATACGCTTTTATCGATAGAATAAAGACAGAGATTTTATAACATTAGAGGAATCCATTAGTGGGGGTCCCAAGATGATTTAAAATAAATAAAACTTGCTGTAATAAACCTAAAAATTAATGCTTTAAATCTGAAACAGGACTGTATAAAATGGACTGTCTCTGTAATATATGTTGGTACAGGAAGTGTTATTACAGTTTGGGGATTTTGTTCAGCTGTATGCATATCGTGACGCCATTTTGTGGTCCATTCTGCATAACGCGCCGGCTCATTTTAGCATTTTAGCCACTGGCCCGCTCGGCATGTTTTGCGGCCGACCTACCTAACGACCAGCTCGGTTGTCCCGATGGCCAGTCCGCCCCTGATCGGCCCCAAAGTTGTTAAGGGGGTTCACTGTATGCATATCGCGGCTGACCCACCGGCCCGCTCGGTTCTCCCGATGTCTAATCCGCCCCTGATTGGTCCCAAAGTTGTTGGAGGGGGAGGTTCAGCTATCTTCATATCGCGGTGCCATTTTGTGGTCCGTTCTGCATAACGCGGGGCTCATTTTATCTCATCAGTTCTCCCGACGGCAGTCCGCCCCTGATCGGTCCCAAAGTGCGTCGACCAACCAAGAAATGCCCAATATGCCAGATTACCAGTCCAGCCCTGGGGCGATCAAAAACATAATCTAGATTACTTTTATGATGCATTGTATTGGCTTATTAATAAGTGTTTCAGCAGTAAGGATACATAGTCTAAACTAAAGAGTTGTTTATCTAGCTGTCTTGTTCATCATGTTTATTTTTCCCATGTGCGAGTGGGTGTGTTCAGTAGACTAGGAGCTTTAGATGTTTAGGTGGTTTGTGTGAGTGTGTATTGGCCAGATGGGAGTAAAGCTATGCAGTGAATTTACAGCAGCAGAGATCTCACATGCGTTTGAAATACTTGCATGTGGGTGTTTCTTTTTTATTTTCCACAGATTTAATTGGAAACACATTTTCTTCTCTTACACACTCTGACAGGAGGCACGGAAAGAGTCTTTCCCAGTCTCGCACGTATCGCCTTCCCTGAACTGGCCTTCTGGAAGTAACAGTAGTTACAGGTCTCTTTAGACCCATACAGTACACTTCTCAGTAGCCTATCAGTATTCACACACTTACACCTGTACATATGCAGGTGCTTTGGTTTTCATCCCATAAACTTGGTTGGATAATTGTAATTTTAGGGTACACACTTAGGGCAGAAACATAAGCTACTCGAGGACAAAAATGCAGATGCTTCAAGCTACAAGAGCTTGATTTGATGTGTCGGCACAACTGAAGTACGCATTGCATTGCAAGTAAAGTCAATAGACACTGGCGGTTAAAAGTTTGGAATAATCAACAGATTTTTGCCGTTTCAGAAAGAAATTGGTACTTTAATTCACCAAAGTGGCATTCAACTGATCAGGACATTACTGATGTAAAACAGCACCATCACTATTTGAAAAAAGTAATTTTTGATCAAATCTAGACAGCAGCATCACTCCAACACCTTATCCTTGAGTATTCATGATAAATTGATCATTTGGTGCTAGAAAATCACTTGCCATTATATCAAACACAGCTGAAAGCTATTTGGTTCATTAAATGAAGCTGAACGTTGTCTTTGTGTTTGTTTTTGAGTTGTCACAGTGTGCAATATATCGGCATGTATTAAGGTCAATATTAGGACAAAAATGGCAAAACAGAAACAACTTTCTCTAGAAACTCATCAGTCAAACATTGTTTTAAGGCGATGCAATGCTTGAAATGGCCAAAAATCAGAAGATTTCATCCAAAGGTGTCACTACAGTCTTCAGAGACAAAGCACAACTGTGTCTAACAAGGACAGAAAGAGATGTGGAAGACCAGATGTGCAACTAAACAAGAGGATAAGTACATCAGAGTCTCTAGTTTGAGAAATAGACGCCTCACATGTCCTCCGCTGACGGCTTCATTGAATTCTACCCGCTCAACACCAGTTTCATGTACAACAGTAAAGAGAAGACTCAGGAGGACTTATGGGAAGAATTGCAAAGAAAAACACTTTTGAAACAGAAGAACAAAAAGAAAAGGTTCGAGTGGGGAAAGAAACGCAGACATTGGACAACAGATAACTGGAAAAGAGTGTTACGGATCTGAACCCCATTGAGCTTTTGTGGGATCAGCTAGACTGTAAGGTGCGTGAGAAGAGCCCGACAAGACCGTCACATCTATGGCAAGTGCTACAGGAAGTGTGGGGTGAAAGGTCAAGTGCTACAGGAAGTGTGGGGTGAAAGGTCAAGTGCTACAGGAAGTGCGGGGTGAAAGGTCAAGTGCTACAGGAAGTGTGGGGTGAAAGGTCAAGTGCTACAGGAAGTGTGGGATGAAAGGTCAAGTGCTACAGGAAGTGTGGGATGAAAGGTCAAGTGCTACAGGAAGTGTGGGATGAAAGGTCAAGTGCTACAGGAAGTGTGGGGTGAAAGGTCAAGTGCTACAGGAAGTGCGGGGTGAAAGGGCAAGTGCTACAGGAAGTGCGGGGTGAAAGGTCAAGTGCTACAGGAAGTGTGGGGTGAAAGGGCAAGTGCTACAGGAAGTGTGGGGTGAAAGGGCAAGTGCTACAGGAAGTGTGGGGTGAAAGGGCAAGTGTTACAGGAAGTGTGGGGTGAAAGGGCAAGTGCTACAGGAAGTGTGAGGTGAAAGGTCAAGTGCTACAGGAAGTGTGGGGTGAAAGGTCAAGTGCTACAGGAAGTGTGGGATGAAAGGTCAAGTGCTACAGGAAGTGTGGGGTGAAAGGTCAAGTGCTACAGGAAGTGTGGGGTGAAAGGGCAAGTGCTACAGGAAGTGTGGGGTGAAAGGTCAAGTGCTACAGGAAGTGTGAGATGAAAGGGCAAGTGCTACAGGAAGTGTGGGGTGAAAGGTGAAGTGCTACAGGAAGTGTGAGATGAAAGGGCAAGTGCTACAGGAAGTGCGGGGTGAAAGGGCAAGTGCTACTGGAAGTGTGGGGTGAAAGGGCAAGTGCTACAGGAAGTGCGGGGTGAAAGGGCAAGTGCTACAGGAAGTGCGGGGTGAAAGGGCAAGTGCTACAGGAAGTGCGGGGTGAAAGGGCAAGTGCTACAGGAAGTGCAGGGTGAAAGGGCAAATGCTACAGGAAGTGCGGGGTGAAAGGGCAAGTGCTACAGGAAGTGCGGGGTGAAAGGTCAAGTGCTACAGGAAGTGTGGGGTGAAAGGGCAAGTGCTACAGGAAGTGTGGGGTGAAAGGGCAAGTGTTACAGGAAGTGTGGGGTGAAAGGGCAAGTGCTACAGGAAGTGTGAGGTGAAAGGTCAAGTGCTACAGGAAGTGTGGGGTGAAAGGTCAAGTGCTACAGGAAGTGTGGGATGAAAGGTCAAGTGCTACAGGAAGTGTGGGGTGAAAGGTCAAGTGCTACAGGAAGTGTGGGGTGAAAGGTCAAGTGCTACAGGAAGTGTGGGGTGAAAGGTCAAGTGCTACAGGAAGTGTGAGATGAAAGGGCAAGTGCTACAGGAAGTGTGGGGTGAAAGGTGAAGTGCTACAGGAAGTGTGAGATGAAAGGGCAAGTGCTACAGGAAGTGCGGGGTGAAAGGGCAAGTGCTACTGGAAGTGTGGGGTGAAAGGTCGAGTGCTACAGGAAGTGGGGGTGAAAGGGCAAGTGCTACAGGAAGTGTGGGGTGAAAGGGCAAGTGCTACAGGAAGTGCGGGGTGAAAGGGCAAGTGCTACAGGAAGTGCGGGGTGAAAGGGCAAGTGCTACAGGAAGTGCGGGGTGAAAGGGCAAGTGCTACAGGAAGTGCAGGGTGAAAGGGCAAATGCTACAGGAAGTGCGGGGTGAAAGGGCAAGTGCTACAGGAAGTGCGGGGTGAAAGGTCAAGTGCTACAGGAAGTGTGGGGTGAAAGGGCAAGTGCTACAGGAAGTGTGGGGTGAAAGGGCAAGTGCTACAGGAAGTGTGAGATGAAAGGTCAAGTGCTACAGGAAGTGCGGGGTGAAAGGTCAAGTGCTACAGGAAGTGTGGGGTGAAAGGTCAAGTGCTACAGGAAGTGTGGGGTGAAAGGTCAAGTGCTACAGGAAGTGCGGGGTGAAAGGTCAAGTGCTACAGGAAGTGTGGGGTGAAAGGTCAAGTGCTACAGGAAGTGTGGGGTGAAAGGTCAAGTGCTACAGGAAGTGTGGGGTGAAAGGGCAAGTGCTACAGGAAGTGTGGGGTGAAAGGTCACCTGACAAACTGACAGCTGGAATGACAAGGATCTGTAAAGCTGTCATCGCTGCACATGGAGGATTTTGAACTCTTTGAAGTAGTTTAAGAAGTTCTGAACATTCATAGTAATTAATCACGTTATTAATGTCCTGATTGATACATTGTGATCATTTGAATGCCACTTTGGTCAATAAAAGTACCAATTTCTTTCCATAAGAGCAAAATCTGTACATTATTCCAAACTTTTGATCGACAGTGGATATATGTATATATATAACAATCCACCTGAATAATAACAAATCAAGTTTCATGGCACAGACTTACAACACGGAAAAAATGTTCGCCTCGCATTACTCGCGTGAGTTTGACCGCTGGATAAAATTTGTGTTTAAACTTGCGTTCGCGTGAGTAACGTGAACCAGCGAGTATTCCCCCTTCTCTTCTGGAAAAGGACAGGAGGCGGGGCTTCTACGACCACTTATCTTTCCACCATCATGGCCGATATCACAACGATTGCTGCTCTGTATCTGATGTGGAAGTCCCAGGTACGTTGACGCTGTGTCATAAAATTCCAGGTGCCCACACACACCGCTACAACCATTTTATCATCCATTTTTCCTGATTTCTTCTGTTACATCAGCATTGACATCCAGACAATCTCAATGCTGATAGGCTTTCGCGACAATGCGTCAAGCGGAACACGCGAATTAAGCCATTTTGTGTTTTCGCTTTGTGCCATGCGCTTCATTCGCGCCACCCGCTGCAAATTCACGTCTTTGCATTGACTTTGTATGTAATCGCGCCGCATGAAACGGGGCCAGAATCATTTATTTTTTCCCGCCATTTTTAGTTTTTCGAATTCCTCCAAGACCGTTGGTCCGACTCACACAATATTTGGCATGTATCTTCTCGAGACACACATGACAACAATATAACAAAAGATACTCGGCATATAGAATTACACAAACTCAACACACTCTCACCCTGGGCTCATTTCAGAGACCGTGGGGATCTTTGATGAGGTTTGTAACCACTCAGATTATCCACCCACAGCCAACATCCTACACCCTAAACACTGAACCCCACCAAAGCCCCGTGGCTCGTCCACCCCCACCTTTTGAGCTGGGAGATGATGAGAACACCGCTCATAAAGGAGCAGATGGTTTGCTTTCTGTGTTCATCATCCAGGGAGATTTTATGACTTCAGTGTGAAACAGAGAGCGGAAAAATGAAGAAGAATGTTTCCCTGCTGTTAAAGGAAGAAGCAGTCAGAAGGAGAGATTCACAACAGTCTGTTGTTAAATAGTTTCAGGAGTTCAAGGAATAGTTCAGACATCCCTCATGTTGTTCCTAACCTGTAAAACTTCCTTTATTCCACAGAACAAAATGATGATTGTCCCACAGTTCACACCAAACAAATTTACCCTTAACAAAGTTATTGTACTCATTAACCAGGTGGACAAAAGTGTCAGTCCAGAGCATGCAATGAAATATGAGACAAAGAAAAATCAAGGGAAATAAAACTCATGAGCGGAGTCATTTATTTTCCAATCAAGCTGTCTTTTTGCCAAATTATGCAAATAGAATGAAAATATTATTTATTTGTGTGTATTTAAGATATTTGAAATTTTAGCTATGAAATTAGTGAGACAAAGTAGTCCTCATAAACCACATTTATAGCATAATACCCTTATAATTACCTGTTTGTAACATTAAAAACGTCCTCGTAAACCACATAAACATGCCCATAAGCACACACACACACACACACACACACACACACACACAGACACACACACACACTTAAAGACACACACATACACACTCACAGACACATTCTCTCTCTCACACACACACACACTTACTCTCACACACACAAACTCACAGACACACTCACTCACACACACACACACACACACACACACTCACACACACATTCTCTCTCTCACACACACACACACTTACTCTCACACACACAAACTCACACACTCTCACACACACAAACTCACAGACACACTCACTCACACACACACACACACACACACACTCACACACACACTCTCTCTCACACACACTCACAGACACCCACTCTCACACACACACACACACACTCACACACACACACACTCATTCACACACACACCATACACACACACACACACACACACAAACACACTCACACACACACTCATGCACACACAAACACACTCACACACACTCGCTCATAGACACACATTCACACACACATACACACACACACACACTCACTAACACACACATACACGCACGCACACACACACACACACACTCACTAACACACACATACACGCACACACACACACACACACACACACACACTCACTAACACACACATACACGCACACACACACACACACTAACACACACATACACGCACACACACACACACACACTAACACACACATACACGCACACACACACACACTCACTAACACACACATACACGCACACACACACACACACTCACTCATAGACACACACACACACTCACTAACACATACATACACGCACACACACACACACACACACACACACACACTCACACACACTCACTCATAGACACACATACACACACACACTCACTCATAGACACACACACACTCACTCACACACACTCATGCACACACACACACTCTCTCACAGACACACTCACACACACTCACTCATAGACACACATACACGCACACACACACACACACACACACTAACACACACATACACGCACACTCACACACTCACTCACACACACACTCATGCACAAACACACACTCTCTCACAGACACACTCACTCACACACACTCACACACACACTCACTCATAGACACACACACACACATGCACACACACACTCACTAACACACACATACACACACACACACTCACTAATAGACACTCACACACACACATACACACACACACACTCACTAATAGACACTCACACACACACTCACACACACACACACACACACTAATAGACACTCACACACACACACACACTCACTAATAGACACTCACACACACACTCACACACACACTCACTAATAGACACTCACACACACACACACTCACACACACACACACACACACACACTAATAGACACTCACACACACACTCACACACACACACACACACACACACTAATAGACACTCACACACACACACACATTCACTAATAGACACTCACACACACACACACACACACACACACTCACACACACACACACACACACACACTAATAGACACTCACACACACACACACACTCACTAATAGACACTCACACACACACTCACACACACACACACACACACACTAATAGACACTCACACACACACACACACACATGCATTTTATCTCTGAGCCTGAGGCAGTGAGACAGAAATAACCAAACTCCGAGACTCCAAACAAGAACCACATTTCCTTTATAAAGAGGGCCACAGACGCAGAGAATATAAAGACGGCTTCCCTTATGTTTTAGCTTTTGAGCAAACTTTTGCCTTTCTTTTTCTCAGAGAACATCTCGACCTCCCGTCTTCCTCTTGTAGGCCATTCGGACGCAAACAGAGAGAGGGTTTTTGTGCTTTGGTCTGGCAGACATGTGCAGTACTGGTCTTTTGGAAGTTTATATTAATACTCTTCACCCTGGAAACTCATTTATTTCAAACGCCCCTCACTATCAAGGGTTTCCTTCGTACAAATGTTCAACATACACAAAGATACGCTCCGTTTTAAACAACGGGCTCTTGTGACACTGTGCCCAGAGGAAGGAGCCAATAACGTTAAAATATGTATTAGAGAGCAGAGAGAGTTCACGAGGGACTGTTGAAATTGGACAGTGGGGTTTCTGCTGTGGCTGACAGTCCAAAATCAGCAATGATCCGGACGGCTGTGACACTTGCACAACTTGCTTTACCTCCATTATGAGCTTGATTGACTCTTGGGCTGGTCAAAGACATTATGCATAAAAGACCCATTAAATGACTTGACAAGTGCAGTTGACATTTTTCCTATACCCTAAATTAAGAAAGTTGGGGCAGAACATATCAAAGATCCAACCCAGTCTCATATGACGAGCATGAAACTGGATGTGTTGGCTCGTATAAAAACGTGCAATTTTTACTCCCATAAGAGAAAAATAAACAAATCAACGAACAACGATTTTTCCTAAGTATAACCCCAAACCTAAACCTAACCATAGAGTCTTACATCATGCCGGGCCAGTTGGCATGATTAACTCACACACTCATAGACACACACACACACACACACACACACACACACACACACACACACACACACACACACACACACACACACACACACACTCACACACATACACACACACACACACACACACACACTCACACATACACACACACACATACACACACACACACTCACACATACACACACACACAGACACACACACACACACACACACACACACAAATACATACACACACTCACAGACACACACACACACACACACACACATACATACACACACTCACAGACACACACACACACACACACACACACACAAATACATACACACACTCACAGACACACACACACACACACACACATACATACACACACTCACAGACACACACACACACACACACTCATAGACACACACACATACACTGACACACACACACACACACACTCATAGACACACACAAACACACACTCACAGAGACACACCCCCACACACACACACTCATAGACACACACACAAACACAAACAAACAGACAGACACACAAGCACACACACACACTAACAGAAACACACACTCACAGAAACACACACACTCAGACACACACTCACAAACACAAACACTGACACACACTCACTCATAGACACACACACACACACACACACTCACAAACACACACACTGACACACACTCACTCATAGACACACAAACACACACACACACACACACACACTCACACACACACTCACACACACTCACAGACACCCACACACACACACACACATTCACACACACACACAGACTACCACACCTGGAGTTGTGAGTTTGAATCCAGGGCGTGCTGAGTGACTCCAGTCAGGTCTCCTTAGCAACCAAATTGGCCCTGTTGCTAGGGAGGGTAGAGTCACATGGGTGGTCGCTATAATGTGGTTCTCTCTCTCGGTGGGGTGTGTGGTGAGTTGTGCGTGGATGCCGCGGAGAATAGCATGAAGCCTCCACACACGCTATGTCTCCACGGTAACACGCTCAACAAGCCACGTGATAAGATGCGCAGATTGACGGTCTCAGACGTGGAGGCAGCCGAGATTCGTCCCGCGCCACCCGGCCACAAATTGGAGTGAAAAAAATAAAGAAAGGTAAAAGTTCCCAAAATAGTTAAAAAGGACACGTATAGACTTATAAATGATCAAATACTGTATACAGTATATTAATATAATCTACCTCCCTGACGTAAAGAGCCTCTAGAAAATAATGTACTATATTAGTTAAACCATTGATGGTTTCAGCACCTGATTGGAAAGCTGAACCTGATGGTTCTGGACACCTCCCTCTGCAACTGGATCCTGGACTTCCTGACTGGGAGACCTCAGTCAGTCCAGATAGGGAACAGCATCTCCACCACCACCACACTGAGCACGGGGACCCCGCAGGGCTGTTTGCTCACTCCACTGCTGTTCACTCTGCTGACTCACGACTGGCCATTGGGAGAGCCGAGGGGGCCGGTGGGTCGACCGTGAAACGTGCCGAATGGCCCGCGCTAAGCAAAAATGAGCCGGTGTGTTATGCAGAACGGACCACAGAACAGCGCCGTGATATGCAGAAAAGGACAGCAAATACCACCCCCCGCCGCCGCTCAACATCTATTGGCTCGACTCACACCCACCATCGTGAGTCGCCACGTACAGTCCTAACGACATTAGCTAACCGTGCCGAGAAATACGGGCAGCGAATGGTTTGTAATAGAACCCGTCGTTCCTCGTCGTGCTCAGGACTGTTCGGCCCAACAGTGGATAAGCGTTTTATGTTGGCTAGTCAGTTGTTCGTTTTATCGACTAAATTATCCGTTAATTCCGTTAGTAGTAGTGCACTAGCATACTGATTACTTCAAATAATAGATATGGACTAGATTGCATGTCTTTAAAATTAAGAGGGGATGGAAAGAACTGTCATCACATCCACAAAAAGTTTCAGGCTTGATTGACTTGAATATTGAGTTTAGATGCTTGTGTTTGTTCATTGAGGGCATTATCACCAGCAGTTGGACGGAAATGAAATGTAAGCCTGCAGCCTAATTGCATTATGTCGGAGTGTTTTTCAATAACTCTTCAAAGTCCCTCCCTTGAGGATGTGTGTATGCATGAGAGAGAGAGAGAGAGAGAGAGAGCGAGAGAGAGAGAGAGACCTAAGTGCAGTCTTGCTCTCCACTGTTCAAGTGCTGTTTAAGTAAAGCTGAAAATTGTTAACCTGACATCGGTGGAAATGATTCTGTACAGCATCATTGAATGACAGGATGCATTGGGAATATCTTTGCATGGCCCAGCGTGGAAAAGGGCGACGTTGCATCACAATCACGCTTATAAAGGGCTTTTCACAGTATGCTTAACCCTTGGTTAGCGACGTTTCACACTTTTCAAAAGGGCTTTTAATCTGAGGTTTGAAGCCCCGCAGCAGGGCTTTTACTGTGCTGTCTCTGATTTTGGGAGCAGTTAGAAATGTCCTCTGCGTTTCCCTTTGATTAGTTCATCTTTCTTTATGTAGTAGGGTTCAAAAGACAAGTAAAGCGGATTTCCTGGGCTAAATTTCCAGAGACAGACAACCAGTTGATATAACAGGTTGCGTACTTGCTAGGGCTGTCAACGAATATTCTAAATTCGAATATATATTCGAATAGTTTTAAAAAACAGAAATTCGAAGGTGAAAATTAATATTCGAATGTGGAAAAAAAACGCGCCCGCGGTAGCAGATGTGCGGCTGTCTGCTTTGCGAGTGGGCTCGCTGCCTGAGGGGTCTTTGTTGTCACATTTCTCGGAATTGTGTGCCTCATTTTATTTAACGTTAAACAGAAATATGACTAAAATGTAAGGCTACTGTACTGACTGAATAGATGTTGCATGAATAAGGTAGGTTAGATACAGCAGTTTCATGCACTGCAGGCTTCCACTGGTTTGATTATTTACCGTTTCATGTCAAGGAAAAGTTCCATGTTTACCACAGCACAGCTCGCTCGGAGCGTTCAATGTCGGTTCTATATACTGTAAAACTTCAATTAATGTTAATAATTTGTTTTAATCACTGAATGAAGCTTGCTATATTTGGGACAAGAGTCGCGACCTTATATTGCTTGCACAAAACTCTTGATCAGCACTCAACATTTGTTTATTGTTGTTGTTCTTTTAAACCGTTATGCTAGAGAGCGTGAGGGCGAGAGAAAGAGTGCCTGCGGCGTGCGGCAGAGTGAGGTCTTGGCCATTAGTTGATTTACTTGTTTTTGTGTAGGTAATACGTTGTCAAATATGTTTAAACTTAAATAAACTACCTATACAAATAGTTATGTCTCTTTGTATTAATTTGTCCTGTTATTGACGTAATGCGCGTCATTGACCAAATGCGCAACCAGATATTCGAATAGTTCGAATATATGTGTTTTTTTTAGAGGGAATATTCGAATGTCATTTTTGAGCAATTTTGACAGCCCTAGTACTTGCATTTAATGACATTACCCTTTTAAACATTTCTCTATCTCTCTTGTCTCCTCTTTCGCTCACCCCGGCCGAACCAAACTGTTACGGAAGTCTGAATTAGAAACGGGGGGGGCGGAAGAAGTCAGGGGGAGAGAGTGCAACCCATTCCCAAATGTTCCTGCTGCTTTTCTATTGCAAATCCAGATGTGGGTCTCTTCAGAAACAATCTTCTTCTTTCTTTGCTCAGAGCCAAAACGAAATTTCAAAACAGCTGAGCAACGACATGCTGCTTGCAACAGCACACCAGCACGTACTTTCAGGAACACTTTGTTTTCGGCTGTCTGTTTTGGACAGATTTGGTTATAAATGACGTCACACCCGTTCCTCTTTCGATTTCGTATGATGTCCTGAGTCGTTAGTCAGCCTGGTCCGCCCGCTTGCCTTCTTTAAGGCCTTCACGCAAGTATGCAGACGCGAGCGCTTGGCCAACACATGGTGGTCCCGTTGTACGCTCTTGCGTTACTCTGGCAGTTACAAACCTCAGAATCCAGGGCGTGCTGAGTGACTCCAGCCAGGTCTCCTTAGCAAACAAATTGGTCCGGTTGCTAGGGAGGGTAGAGTCACATGGGGTAACCTCCTCGTGCTCATGATTAGTGGTTCTCGCTCTCAATGGGGCGTGTGGTGAGTTGTGTGTGGATCGTGGAGAGTAGCATGAGTCTCCAAATGCTGTGAGTCTCCTTAGCAACCAAATTGTCCCGGTTGCTAGGGAGGGTAGAGTCACATGGGGTAACCTCCTCGTGGTGGTGATTACTGGTTCTCTCAATGGGGCGTGTGGTGAGTTGTGTGTGGATCGCGGAGAGTAGCATGAGCCTCCACATGCTGCGAGTCTCTGCGGTGTCATGCACAACGAGTCACGTGATCAGATGCGCGGATTGACGGCCTCAGAAGCGGAGGCAACTGAGACTTCTCCTCCTGGGACGGCTGTGGCTCAGGTGGTAGAGCGGGTCGGCCACTAATCACAGGGTTGGCGGTTCGATTCCCAGCCCACATGACCTCACATGCCGAAGTGTCCTTGGGCACGACACTGAACCCCAAGTGGCTCCCAATGGCAGGCTAGCGCCTTGCATGGCAGCTCTGCAATCCAATGCCCGGATTGAGGTGAGTAATCATGCCACCACGAGGTGTAGGAGGCGCTCCCACTAAGTAGTAAGAGGCATAGTATTGGGCATTCCAAATTGGGAGAACATTTTTAGCCAAAACTTATGCATCTGCACATGCATACTTGCGTGAAGTGTGTTTCGGCCTTTATGCATCCTCCATGCCACGCTGACACATTTCACAACGCAACGACTCGTGAAATCGAGCATGCGTAGTAGCAAGGTGCATCTGCATTCACATACTTGCATAGAGTATGTTTGGGCCTTTAGTCTCAACAACAACAACAACAACTTTTTCACGCACTGTCTGCAATTTTGGAGCTATGCAACCCATGCACAACAGACATTAACATTCATATTGCTTATCTAGTGCAAATGAATGATGATGGCTGGATGAACAGTGCGTCTCGCGCTTGCGTGATCACAGCCACGCCGGTGTCAGGCGGAAAGGCGGAGGAAGCAGCAGCAGGAGGAGGAGGAGGAGGGTTGGGGTTGCTGGAGAAGCTGCTTATGTGTGAATAGTGTTGTGCGGAACAGCTTGCTGGAAGCGGGCCAGCGGTCCCTGTGAAACAGCACGTTGAGCGCGGATTTGGGATGGGATGGGATGCGGTGGCACTGCCGCCTCAGCTTCACCGGGGATCGCAAGAACGGCATGGAGGATGCTGACTGCGATGATGTTGTCTTCTCCTTTTGGATGTAACGCTTCTGGATTACTATTATCATTGGAGAGCAAATATATCTGCATTTCGGCGAGGATCTAATGCGCGCGGGACCGCGAGATATTGTAACAAGGTAAATCGGTGGTCAGTTTTAACGAACATCATCCTTGATGTCATTATTAACTCGACGACTGTTGCGTTTAAGGGCAGGCACTGAGTTTGCATACTAAACTTGAACCATGGCTAGCTCATTTGCTTTGCATGGTCACCATTGCTGTCCATTCAGATTCACTTCAGATTTTCTATCCTGTGCTGACAGCTGAAATACTGTCAGATACACTGTTGAAAGTGACTTGGTTATAAGCATTGCATGCGTGTGAACATCACGGTCATATCCTTAAAGATCCGTGAACAATGCTGCTGTTGTGTTCGATCTGCATTATTTGTTTTGCTTGCAATGTTTTATAACAGCCCCATAGAATATGGAGTTATATTTGTGCCACAATTCTGCACGCATACTATTATTCTTTGAGCGCATGCATTTGATTTTGTTTTGCGTGTGCAAGGTGATACTTTGAGCAAGCAGAAAGGTATTTTGCATGCAGAGGGGTAGGAGAAAGCAAAACTCACATTCAAATAAATTATTACAAAATGTATTCATGCAAAATAGATTTTCGTTTGCTTAAAGCGAATTTATCTGTGCAAGAAGGTGCATTGCTTTACTGAAACAAGTTCAAGCACGTGCAAAATAACTTTTTTGTGCACTCAAAATATCATCTTGTGCACTCAAAATAACATCTTGCGTGTGCAGAACATATTTTTGTGCACTCAAAATATCATCTTGTGCACTCAAAATAACATCTTGCGTGTGCAGAACATATTTTTGTGCACTCAAAATATCATCTTGTGCACTCAAAATAACATCTTGTGTGTGCAGAACATATTTTTGTGCACTCAAAATATCATCTTGCATGTGCAGAACATATTTTTGTGCACTCAAAATATCATCTTGTGTGTGCAGAACATATTTTTGTGCACTCAAAATATCATCTTGTGCACTCAAAATAACATCTTGTGTGTGCAGAACATATTTTTGTGCACTCAAAATGTCATCTTGTGTACTCAAAATAACATCTTGTGTACTCAAAATAACATCTTGTGCACTCAAAATAACATCTTGTGCACTCAAAATAACATCTTGCATGTGCAGAACATATTTTTGTGCACTCAAAATATCATCTTGTGTGTGCAGAACATATTTTTGTGCACTCAAAATATCATCTTGTGCACTCAAAATAACATCTTGTGTGTGCAGAACATATTTTTGTGCACTCAAAATATCATCTTGTGCACTCAAAATAACATCTTGCATGTGCAGAACATATTTTTGTGCACTCAAAATAACATCTTGTGCACTCAAAATAACATCTTGCGTGTGCAGAACATATTTTTGTGCACTCAAAATATCATCTTGTGTGTGCAGAACATATTTTTGTGCACTCAAAATATCATCTTGTGCACTCAAAATAACATCTTGTGTGTGCAGAACATATTTTTGTGCACTCAAAATATCATCTTGTGCACTCAAAATATCATCTTGTGCACTCAAAATAACATCTTGTGCACTCAAAATAACATCTTGCGTGTGCAGAACATATTTTTGTGCACTCAAAATGTTATCTTAAATGTGCAGAATTGTGGCACTTATATAACTCCATAATACAACGAACGGATTTTCACTATGCCTTAAAAGTAATAGTCACCTAAAATGAAAATTCTCTCATCATTTCCAAAAGCACATAAAGATAGCATAGAAGTAATCCATACAACTCCTGTGGTTAAATCCATGTCTTCAGAAGCGATAGATAGTGTCATACACCTTTCAAAGTATGCTTCATTTGACTGTGCACATGCACGCTACGACTGCTATAAGATACTGGACTATTTCTCTTCATGAGTTTATATGTCGTAAATATATCTTTATATTCTGTCGGATTTGAGTTATACAAATGCATATATCTCCTGACCTCCTCAATCACGTACTCTTGACATGCACATCCACTGTATAAACAAGTACTTCAATATTGATCTGTTTCTCACCCACACCTATCATATTGCTTCTGAAGACATGGGTTAAACCACTGGAGTCGTATGGATTACTTTTATGCTGCCTTTATGTGCTTTTTGGAGCTTCAAAGTTCTGGCCACCGTTCACTTGCATTATACGGACCGACAGAGCTGAGATATTCTTCTAAAAATCTTCATTTGGGTTTTGCAGAAGAAAGAAAGTCACATATCTGGGATGGCACGAGGGTGAGAAAATGATGAGTGTAAATAAATACCCCCTTGGAGTGTACACGGGTTTGTGTTTGACGTCTACCATCATAACCTCCACCAGGAGCCACGCCGTGGCTTTTATTCTTATTAGTTGTGCATGTTTCATATCGATGTCTGAGATGATCTTATTAGGATATTTACTAATATAAAAGGCTGGCTGATCTGTCATGGTCTGGGTATCATGCCGTTTTGTGGTGGTGTCTCTTAAGCTAAGATTTAGCTTAGGATTTAGCGTGGTTAAACCGCGATGACAGGGCATTGGGGTCAGTATTAAATGGGTTTATCAGTGTCAGATTATGCCTGATTCGTCTTCCCTGGAATGCATGTGAGTGAGTGCATATTCATGTAGTCTTTGAAAAAATGAAAAGGATACAAAAGTGTTACATGCACATTTGGAATGTTCGTGTTGTGTGATTTTGATGACATCACAGGTTCACAGGGCAGCGTGAGTGTAGTGTGCCACTGCGGTTTAACTGAGGAAGAAGTGACTCACCATTCAGTGATTACAGGCGAGGCATTTTGTAACCACACACAAATACACAACTACAAGCACAGCGTTCCCAACAGCAGATTGTGAGAACCTGAAGGGTTCAGAGCTGGTCCACCATCCCTCCAGATGTATATACAAAATACAGTGAGACACTTACAATGGAAGTCAATGGGGTTGGTGATGTAACACAGCTGCAGGACATATTGGGCTACCGCAAGGTCGGTAATAAAGTTTGACCTTTAGATTTGGAAAGTCAGCCCAGTGTCTAATAAAGGTCGACAGATAGTGGATTTTTACCAATACCGATAACGAAGTTGGGCAGTACCCGTCGATACCGATTAATCAACCGAGAGTTTTCAAAATTGACATTGAAAGAAACCATGAATTGAACCATGAAAATGTATTGCACTTTTCTAAATAAAATAAATATATAAATACTAATGTGTATGGACTAATATTCAAATTCTAATGTCAGCTTAGTTTTAATTTTTCCTTCGTCCACAAGAGGGCGCCATAAATACATAAAGCATTCAGCACCATCATATTATTGCAAAGAACATTCCTGGCTGATAAAAAAGAGCAACTAATGTGGATAAAATAAATAAATAAATTGTTTTAGTCGGTCCATATTCTCAAACATTAAGTCAAAAGTAAATTGAGGGGGGAAACGCTTCAATAGACAGTTCACATGGTGTTACACTTGCACTGATTCCTACTAATCCAGACTCAAGCTTCGTAATAACAGCCAAATATCACATTGTTTTTAATTCAGTATGTTTGTGTTGGTATCCGGCTGAACTCGGTGGTGAAGCGGCTCAGACTATAAGCCCAGGACAGGGGCTGTTCAATGAGACAAGCGTGAGGATCTCTGAGTTTATGTCTGACAAAACTGCATAAAAACAAATCCTGTCGTAATACACATACAACTAATATATTGTGTACATCATTTGAAACGATGCGGATAATCGCGATTAACTACAGAAACGATGCGATTAATCGCGCTTGCCTGCAGAGCTGTGCGGTGAATCACGATTAACTGCAGCGTTATGCGATTAATCGTGGTTAACTACAAACACTATGCGGTTAATCACAATTAGCTACAAAACTATGGGGTGAATCGTGATTAACTACACCATTATGCGATTAGTCACACTTAGCTACAGAAACTGTGTGATTAATCGCAATTACATACAAACACTTTGCGATTAGTTGCGATTAGCTACATAGCTCTGCGTTTAATCACGATTACATACAAGCACCCTGCGATTAATCGCGCTTAGCTGCAAAACTATTCGGTGAATCGCGATTAGCTACAAAAACTATGTGGTTAATCGCACTTAACTACAAAAGCTATGCGCTTAATCACGATTGACTACAAAAACTATGCGCTTAATCACGATTGACTACAAAAACTATGCGCTTAATCACGATTGACTACAAAACTATGCGCTTAATCACGATTGACTACAAAAGCTATGCGCTTAATCACGATTGACTACAAAAGCTATGCGCTTAATCACGATTGACTACAAAACTATGCGCTTAATCACGATTGACTACAAAAACTATGCGCTTAATCACGATTGACTACAAAAACTATGCGCTTAATCACGATTGACTACAAAAGCTATGCGCTTAATCACGATTGACTACAAAAGCTATGCGCTTAATCACGATTGACTACAAAAGCTATGCGCTTAATCACGATTGACTACAAAAGCTATGCGCTTAATCACGATTGACTACAAAAGCTATGCGCTTAATCACGATTGACTACAAAAGCTATGCGCTTAATCACGATTGACTACAAAAGCTATGCGCTTAATCACGATTGACTACAAAAGCTATGCGCTTAATCACGATTGACTACAAAAGCTATGCGCTTAATCACGATTGACAACAAAAACTATGCGCTTAATCACGATTGACTACAAAAACTATGCGCTTAATCACGATTGACTACAAAACTATGCGCTTAATCACGATTGACTACAAAAACTATGCGCTTAATCACGATTGACTACAAAAGCTATGCGCTTAATCACGATTGACTACAAAAGCTATGCGCTTAATCACGACTGACTACAAAACTATGCGCTTAATCACGATTGACTACAAAAGCTATGCGCTTAATCACGACTGACTACAAAAACTATGCGCTTAATCACGATTGACTACAAAACTATGCGCTTAATCACGATTGACTACAAAAGCTATGCGCTTAATCACGATTGACTACAAAACTATGCGCTTAATCACGATTGACTACAAAAGCTATGCGCTTAATCACGATTGACTACAAAAGCTATGCGCTTAATCACGATTGACTACAAAAGCTATGCGGCTTAATCACGATTGACTACAAAAGCTATGCGCTTAATCACGATTGACTACAAAAGCTATGCGGCTTAATCACGATTGACTACAAAAGCTATGCGCTTAATCACGATTGACTACAAAAGCTATGCGCTTAATCACGATTGACTACAAAAGCTATGCGGCTTAATCACGATTGACTACAAAAGCTATGCGGCTTAATCACGATTGACTACAAAAGCTATGCGCTTAATCACGATTGACTACAAAAGCTATGCGCTTAATCACGATTGACTACAAAAGCTATGCGGCTTAATCACGATTGACTACAAAAGCTATGCGCTTAATCACGATTGACTACAAAAGCTATGCGCTTAATCACGATTGACTACAAAAGCTATGCGCTTAATCACGATTGACTACAAAAGCTATGCGCTTAATCACGATTGACTACAAAAGCTATGCGCTTAATCACGATTGACTACAAAAGCTATGCGCTTAATCACGATTGACTACAAAAACTATGCGCTTAATCACGATTGACTACAAAAGCTATGCGCTTAATCACGATTGACTACAAAAACTATGCGCTTAATCACGATTGACTACAAAAACTATGCGCTTAATCACGATTGACTACAAAAACTATGCGCTTAATCACGATTGACTACAAAACTATGCGGTGAATCGCGATTAACTACACCGTTATACAATTCACACTTAACTACAGAAACTATGCGCTTAATCGCAGTTATCTACAAACACTATGCGATTAGTTGCGATTAACTACATAGCTCTGCGGTTAATCACGATTAACTACAAAAATATGCGGCTGATCGCGGTTAACTAAAAAAATATTCGGTTGATCGCGCTTAACTACAAGCGCTGTGTGATTAATCGTGATTGACTACAAAACTATGCAATTGATCGTGATTAAATATTTTAATCGTTTGACAGCCCTAATATATATATATATATAGAGAGAGAGAGAGAGAGAGAGAGAGAGAGATTTCTTTATAAAAAAAATTACCAAAAAACTTTTTTGTGGAAATCTAAATTTTTCACAAATGCTGTTAATTGAACGAGTACCTGGAACGTTCCTTTAAGTGAATGAGCATTTGGGTGCTTTTGAGGTTTTGTTTACACTAGGTGTGTGATGGAAAACTGAAAGTTTGGCTCTCAAATAGTCCCAAGCTGAAAGATGAATGTGATTTTAGTGGTTCTGGTGGTTTGGATCAAACACGTATGCTAACACTTAAATTCTCGTAAATTAATAACATGAAAGATAGATGAGTGGGCCTAATTAGGTTATGTGCTGCTCCAGGGAAGGAATTAGACATTTAAAAAACCCTCATCAGTAAAGACTGGACCAAGGTCAGTTGAGGCAGTTCACAGTGAGTTAGGTTTGTCGCAATGATATGGAAATCTGATCCTACCCATTGGTATAGGTACCATAACACAAATGTTGCCTGAGGGGGTAAAACGGTTTTAGCATGACCAAGAGAAATGTAAAGAACACATCTTCACAGGTCAGTAGCAAACACACACCATCAGTCCTGTGTTGTGTCACATGGTTGTGTTTGCTTCAGTGCTCTTTAGCTCAGCTGTGGAAGAAGGCAAGGAGAAGAGGAAGAAAGGATGTGTTTTTAGTCCTGTGACTCCCCTCCTCCAGTCTCCATGTGTGTGGAGGAAATGTGAGCCATACTGCTTTTATCAGCCTCATTGTTTGTGTTCCTCGGGGACGGTGTTTCCTGATGGCAGCCAGAACATGCCACATGTTCCCATTCTGAGCTTACGTCCTCACATACACCACCACCGCACTGAAAATCTTACGAAATCAGGCGCTTTTTTCCTCCTTCCTTTTGCACTTGGCCTACATGTACGTGTAGAGGGAGAGCGAGCGTTAGCCTGAAAGCAAGGGAGAAAGCGGGAGAGATTGAGGAAAAGAGAGATATAGGACACGAGAGAATGAGAGCGAGTGCAGATCTGCTCCTCTGACTCGGATATCCAAACAGGAAGCGGATGGAAAGTCTTTACGTGCACGAGCACTGATCAGACCGCTTTAATAAACTGTTGCAGAACAAAAAACTATTGGATGCCGTGAATTACATGTTATTGTAAAATGACTCAACATCAGCTCTGAAGTGTGAGAAAATCACTGATAATCACTTTTAAAAGTGTGTTTGTGTGTGTTTATGCATGTTTTTGTGTGTGTGTGTTTATTCGTGTGTGTGTTTATACATGTGTGTGTTTATGCATGTTTTTTTATGTGTGTGTGTTTATGCGTGTGTGTGTTTATGTTTGTGTGTGTTTATGCGTGTGTGTTTGTGTCTGTGTGTGAGAGAGTTTGTGTGTGAGTGTTTGTGTCTGTTTGTGATTGAGTGTGTGTGTGTGTGAGAGTGTGTGTTTGTGTGAGTGTGTGTGAGTGTTTGTGTCTGTTTGTGATTGAGTGAGTGTGTGTGTGTGTGTGTGTTTGTGTGAGTGAATGAGATTGAATTCTACTGCTTGAGTGGGAATCACGCTGCATGTGTGTGTGTGTGTTTATGTTTGTGTGTGTTTATGCGTGTGTGTTTGTGTCTGTGTGTGAGACAGTTTGTGTGTGAGTGTTTGTGTCTGTTTGTGATTGAGTGTGTGTGTGTGTGAGAGTGTGTGTTTGTGTGAGTGTGTGTGAGTGTTTGTGTCTGTTTGTGATTGAGTGAGTGTGTGTGTGTGTGTGTGTTTGTGTGAGTGAATGAGATTGAATTCTACTGCTTGAGTGGGAATCACGCTGCATGTGTGTGTGTGTGTGTATGTTTGTGTGTGTGTGTGTGTGTGTGTGTGAGAGTGGTTCTTTGAGACCACTTGAGCCCAAAAGGACGTATACCTCAAGTGTTTACATATATGCATTTGTCAGACGCTTTTATCCAAAGAGACTTACAGAGCACTTATTACAGGGACAATCCCCCCCCCGGAGCAACCTGGAGTTAAGTGCCTTACTCAAGGACACAATGGTGGTGGCTGTGGTGATCGAACCAGCAACCTTCTGATTACCAGTTCAGTGCTTTAGTCCACTACACCACCACCACTCCGATAGGGTGTTCCTCACAGATGTGCTGCATCCACCTGCTCTTAATGGGATGTTTACTGTATGACTAGGCACACAAACAGCTATCTTAAGTGAGCATGCACATCAATAGTGCGTGTGAGTAAAGAACAGCATGGAAGGTGGATGACGTGGTTCTGTCAGGGATGGTGTGTCTGGACTGTTGACATCTAGCTGGGCCCATCGGGAGGGCTTCTGAATACGCATATGAAACGGTGTATTTAGTGTGTTTGTTTTTCCTTGCAGACTCAGTTTAATATTAATAATGAGCGGTTCTCTCTGGCATGGATAAACAGACATTACCCATCATGGCAGATGGCAATCAAGCACTGATCAGATTGCGGTACAGAACAACAGACCGCTTTAATAAACTGTTGCAGAACAAAAAACTACTGGATGCCGTGAATTACATGTTATTGTAAAATGACTCAACATCAGCTCTGAAGTGTGAGAAAATCACTGATAATCACTTTTAAA
>NC_068304.1:39654729-39669300 GCF_025860055.1 Xyrauchen texanus | reverse complement strand
TGTGTTTATGCGTGTGTGTGTTTGTGTGCGTGTGTGTTTATGCGTGTGTTTGTGTGTGTTTATGTGTGTGTGTTTGTGCGCGTGTGTTTTTGCGTGTGTTTGTGTCTGTGTGTGTTTTTGCGTGTTTATGCGTGCATGTGTTTATGCGTGCATGTGTTTATGCGCGTGTGTGTTTATGCGCGTGTGTGTTTTTGCGTGTGTTTGTGTGAGTTTATGCGTGTTTTTGCGTGTGTGTGTTTCTGCGTGTGGGTTTTTGCGTGTGTTTATGTGTGTTTATGCGTGTTTTTGCGTGTGTGTGTTTCTGCGTGTGTTTATGTGTGTTTATGCATGTGTTTGTGTGAGTTTATGCGTGTGTTTGTGCGTGTGTGAGTTTATGCATGTGTTTGTGTGTTTTTGCGTGTGTTTATGCATGTGTTTGTGTGTTTATGCGTGTTTGTGTGTTTTTGCGTGTGTGTGTTTCTGCGTGTGTTTTTGCGTGTGTTTATGCATGTGTTTGTGTGAGTTTATGCGTGTGTTTGTGTAAGTTTATGCGTGTGTTTGTTTTTGCGTGTGTTTGTGTTTATGCGCGTGTGTTTTTGCGTGTGTTTGTGTCTGTGTGTGTTTTTGCGTGTGTTTGTGTGTGTTTATGCGTGCATGTGTTTATGCGTGCATGTGTTTATGCGCGTGTGTTTTTGCGTGTTTGTGTCTGTGTGTGTTTTTGCGTGTTTATGCGTGCATGTGTTTATGTGTGTGTGTTTATGCGCGTGTGTGTTTTTGCGTGTGTTTGTGTCTGTGTGTGTTTTTGCGTGTGTTTATGCGTGCATGTGTTTATGCGCGTGTGTTTTTGCGTGTGTTTGTGTGAGTTTATGCGTGTTTGTGTGTTTTTGCGTGTGTGTGTTTCTGCGTGTGTTTATGTGTGTGTGGGTTTTTGCGTGTGTTTATGTGTGTTTATGCATGTGTTTGTGTGAGTTTATGCGTGTGTTTGTGCGTGTGTGTTTATGCATGTGTTTGTGTGAGTTTATGCGTGTGTTTGTGTGTTTTTGCGTGTGTTTATGCATGTGTTTGTGTGTTTATGCGTGTTTGTGTTTTTGCGTGTGTGTGTTTCTGCGTGTGTTTATGTGTGTGTGTGTTTTTGCGTGTGTTTATGTGTGTTTATGCATGTGTTTGTGTGAGTTTATGCGTGTGTTTGTGTTTATGCGCGTGTGTGTTTTTGCGTGTGTTTGTGTGAGTTTCTGCGTGTGTGTGTTTCTGCGTGTGTTTATGTGTGTGTGTGTTTTTGCGTGTGTTTATGCATGTGTTTGTGTGTTTTTGCGTGTTTATGCGTGTGTTTATGTGTGTGTGTGTGTTTATGCATGTGTTTGTGTGTGCTTATGCGTGTGTGTGTTTATGCGTGTGTATTTATGCATGTGTTTGTTTATGTGTTTGTGTGTTTATGCGTGTGTGTTTGTGTGTGTTTATGCGTGTGTTTGTGTGTGTGTGTGTTTTGCGTGTTTATGTGTTTATGTGTGTGTGTGTTTATGCATGTGTG
Source organism: Xyrauchen texanus (assembly GCF_025860055.1). Lineage (NCBI taxonomy): Eukaryota > Metazoa > Chordata > Actinopteri > Cypriniformes > Catostomidae > Xyrauchen > Xyrauchen texanus. The sequence goes on along the minus strand of NC_068304.1, from coordinate 39,667,793 downwards.
TGTTTATGCGTGTGTGTGTTTTTGCGTGTGTTTATGTGTGTGTGTGTTTATGCATGTTTTTGATTGTGTGTTTGTGTGTTTATGCGTGTGTGTGAGTGTGTTTGTGATTGAGTGTGTGTGAGAGTGTTTGTTTGTGTCTGTGTTTATGCGTGTTTGTGTCTGTGTGAGTGTGTGTGAGAGTGTTTGTTTGTGTCTGTGTTTATGCGTGTGTGTGTGAGAGTGTTTGTTTGTGTCTGTGTTTATCCGTGTTTGTGTCTGTGTGAGTGTGTGTGAGAGTGTTTGTTTGTGTCTGTGTTTATGCGTGTGTGTGTGAGAGTGTTTGTTTGTGTCTGTGTTTATGCGTGTTTGTGTCTGTGTGAGTGTGTGTGAGAGTGTGTGTGAGTGTCTGTTTGTGTTTTTGTGTGTGTTTGTGTCTGTGTGAGTGTGTGTGAGTGTCTGTTTGTGTTTTTGTGTGTGTTTGTGTCTGTGTGTGTGATTGTGTGTGTGAGAGTGTCTGTGTGTGTTTGTGTGTGTGTGTGTGTGTGTGTGTTTGTGAGTGAGTGTGTGTGTGTGTGTTTGTGTGAGTGAATGAGATTGAATTCTACTGCTTGAGTGGGAATCACGCTGCATGTGTGTGTGTGTGTAAGGAGACTTTCTATTCCTGTCACCATGACCTAGTATTTACAGTTGATTTCACCCTGCTGTGAATGTGCTTTCTTTAATCTCTCTCTTTCCTTCTGTTGCCTTCCCAACAGATGACGGAAGGGCGGAGGTGTCAGGTCCATCTCCTGGATGATAGGAAATTAGAGCTCTTGGTTCAGGTAAGACAACACACACACACAAACACACACACACACACACACACACACACACACACACACACACACACACACACACACACACACACATTCTTACAACAATCTATAGAATAAAGGTAATCTAACAGTATGACCCAAATATGATATTGGAGATTTGAGTACATTATTATTTGAATATTGATCTGTGGAGGTGTGAAGTTTTGGTACGTGTTTTTGTGATAAGTTGCTCAGATTTCCTCTCGTTTGTCTGAGAAGGGAAATCCTAACTTCTCCTCTGAGACTTCATTAATGTCTTCTGGAAATAGGGGCCTCTTTATCTGTGTGTGTGCGTGTATGAGTTGGAATGTTTGCTCTGTGTGAATGTGTAATATGACACGTCACATGTCCTTTCCCAATGTCATGGACATCACCTGAACTCTGTCATATATGTGTGTGTGTGTGTGTGTGTGTGCACATGTCTGTCTCTGAGGTGTCTTTAAAACATCAGTACATCTGGCCAGTTTACTTTCCCATAATAACCCCTATCAGCATCGCCCCAAAATCACCCTATCAAAATTCCCCCACACGCACCAAAGTGTCCCATAAATGCTCCTATCAGAACACAAACATCTTGTCTTAGGAAGAGTTCAGTTTCCATAACAACGCCGTCCGTCTCCCATGCCCTCAGACCTCAATATAAACAGAACCGTCACCTCGGTACAGGTTCATGCACACACACTCTCACACACACACTCACTCACACACACACACACACACACACACTCACACACACACTCACATGAACTTTCTCAGTAAGTCCCTAATCATGAGGATAACGCTGCCTGTGGTATGCCGTCCCAGCCACTAAAGACATGACGGATAATTCTATTCTATTCTGATTTATTTGTATGTTCTTTTCTGTTTATTTCCATTCTGTGATGTTCTATTCTTTTTATTCTATTTTTGTGTTCTGTTCATTTTATTCTATTCAATCTGTCTCTCTCTCTCTCTCTCTCTCTGTCAGGTGTGGTTAGCTGACCTGATTCCTCTAGACTCCAATCCACTTTAAACTCCCATCATAGTTGGAGAAATGTAATTTCTCTGCCACCTACATCTCTCATTTTCCTCTCTCTCTCTCTATCTCTCTCTATATCTCTCTCTATCACTCTCTCTCTATCTCTATCTCTCCTGTAAATGCTGGTAGAGTTGATTGCTGTCGCAGTTTCGCTCTGATAACTGAGAAATCTAGAAAGGAGAGGAGTTGAAAGAGTCCTTAGCAATCAGGTGAGATGAAATGGAAGAAGGAAAGAACAGATCCCCAGGAAGAGAGAGAGAGGGAGAGAAAGAAAGGGATGAGGCAGAGAGAATATATTAAAAGACAAGGCAATGACTATGTTTACATGGACACCAGAAAGCTGAAAGAAAACTTATGCTGAAGAAGACGGCTATTTTATTCTTTTTCATTTCCAGATATTGCAGAATTGTTGCTGTGTTTGTTTCCTTCACTTAGTTTCTATAGTGACCTGTAGCGGAATTGCGCTACAATAGTGGGGATTCCCTCTTACCCCAAACTCCATTGGGGATTCCCACAATGTACAAGCAAATAAACTCAAACGTGAGGGACAGTCGATATTTTATATTGCCGTGTACAAATGGGTGTAATTTATAGTGTATGCGATGTATCCACCGTACTCCCAGAAATGTTGGATTCACCTAGCTCACACACTTTCGTTTCCATGGAGTTTTCAGGGACGCTTCCCTCATCGTCATGGCAACGGTTCATGGCCATGTCAGATTACGTCAGAGTTTGTTGGAAAATCACACCACACTGCTCAGACATTCCACATCCCGGCGATCGTTGGCTGAATACAGACGGCAACAATCGCCGACGGCAACAGTTTTAACACACTGATCCGACAAAACCGTACGGACGTGTCTGTCGCCGTTGGTCTGTGTCTGTCGGTGCAGTGTGAACTGGCCTTATATGGAACTGAAAGGGTCTAAAAATCACTGATCTTTTGGCATAAAATCAAACATTTAGGAAACTCTCATTTTGCTCTTGGTTTGCAACGTCACAGATATTTTTTTTGATGGTATATTTTACAAAGATTGCATTTGGAATTTATCATTTTAAAGTCTGCAGCCACCAAGAATAAAGTATGAAGTTCATTTGCACAATTATAATCCTGCGTGACTGAATTTTAACACGAAAACCTCCATGTGCATGCGCGCACACACACATACACACACTCACACACACACACACACTCAAAAGCACACTCACACACATACACACACATACACTCACACACGCACTCACTCACATTCACACACACACTCACATTCACACACACACACACTCAAATGCACACTCACACACATACAGACATGCACACACACTCACATGCACACTCACACACATACACACACACACACACACACACACATTCACTCACACACACACACACACTCAAATGCACACTCACACACACACACACACACACACACACACACACACACACACACTCAAAAGCAGACTCACATGCACACTCACACACACACACACACACTCAAAAGCAGACTCACATGCACACTCTTGGTGGCATAGTGACTTGCCTCAATCCGGGTGGCGGAGGACGAATCTCCGCGTTGCCTCCGCGTCTGAGATCATCAATCCGCGCATCTTATCATGTGACTTGTTGAGCGTGTTACCGCTGAGACGTAGCACGTGTGGAAGCTTCACGCTATTCTCTGCCCCACCGAAAGTGAGAACCACATTATAGCGACCACGAGGAGGTTATCCCATGTGACTCTACCCTCCCTAGCAACCGGGCCAATTTGGTTGCTTAGGAGACCTGGCTGGAGTCACTCAGCACACCCTGGATTCAAACTCACGACCCCAGGTGTGATAGTCAGCGTCTTTAGCTTTAGCATTAGCATTCCGCAGCTCATTGAACGCATTGGATGTTTTAATGTGTTACTGAGTTGTTCTGTATCAAGTCTGCATTCCCTGCATTTTGACAAGATAAACATGCAGTGTTTTTTCACAGTGATAAACAAAACAAACGCTAGCGTTGCATCGTGTTGAATTTATTCTCTGTAATAAAAACCTGACTCGTAACCCTCATCTCTGTGATCTGGAACTGACGAGACCTTACAGCGCGTGTTTTTGTCATCACTCTTGCCCCGATCTCCTGCTCAGACACCAACGGTTTAATGATATTAAATCACAACAGTCCGGATATTCCTCCTCATGGCCACACACGCTATCACATTCTCCTTTCTTGCGGAAACATAAGTCTGTGATTCGAATCAGCCTGACTGAGTGTAATGGCAGAGAGGAGATGATAGCCTACCCAAAGTGAATCTTTTAAAACCATCCAGCACTCATATTGATGGCCCTCAACACACACTAACAGGATATTAATTGTGCTTAATCCTGCTTATCTGCACATTTCAGAGACTCTAAACATATTACGAAATCAGTAACTGTCATAATCAAGTCTGGAGGCCAAACAGAGCCAGAAAGAAAACATGGCGCCATACTTAAAGAAAACCGACATGATTTGAGTATTAAGACACTTTATTTTGTCGAGATTGAAGGTTGAAAGGGTCGAGATTGAAGGTTGTGGTCATATAATAAAACCCACTTCCTCTTCTTACCACAAACGCACACACACTCGCCTTGGCTAATTGAGGAAGTGAGCCGTTTCACGGCACATTGCTCTGAATGACTAGATTAAACATGCCAATTGATTGATGTGGGACAAGAAAGCCAAATGTCTCGCAAAAGACTGGCAGTTTTACAAATAAAGTAATGCCTTACAACGGTACTTCACTTGGTTAAACACAAGATAATAGAAACTGTAAAACAAGCAGCTAAACAGGGTTTGTGAGGCGAGACCTGAAGGAAGTCTTGTGAATGAGTGAAGACAGTAATTACAGTCTCAGATGATGTTTGGGGTCTCTAAAGTGTCTCTGGTTTTTTTCTGATGCAGTAGCTCTGTTCCAAAATCAATTTACTGCCTTGCTGTCTACTGTTTGTATAGGCAACTATCTTCCAAGACAGCATCCTATCCAAAATTGAACCCCAACTACGTGTAGGAGGGTGTGGCCGGGCCGTGACCGCTGGCACTAAACCAGCTGATCAGCGGTAGAGTGAGATAAGGGGTGGCCAGAGACACTGGTTGGAGAGAGAGATTCACGCATTTTATATAATTAAAATTAACGTTGACTGTTCAGCCGGTTCTTGCCTCCTACTTGCCCATCCTTATACTGTTACAGTGGTGCCGAAACCCAGGAAGGAGGAGGGATGAGAGGAGTGAGTCCTCGCCACTTCCAACGCCAAAGGAGCATCCGCGGCCGTCTGCCAGGGTACGGAGAGGTCGCTGCCGGTCGGCGAGAGCTGGAGGAGCCAGGGCCGTCCGCCGAAGAAGGGGAGCAGCAGTTCCGTCCGCCAGGGGCCGGAGGACTCACTGCCGTCCGCCGGGGGACGAACAAGCTGGCGTCTAGTGGAGGAGCGGTTGAGGATCTGGCGTGCAAGTATTTCCCTCTCACCTTTCCCTCCCCTCATCTCTCCAAATGCGCCACAAAGGCGGGGAAGACCTGCCGGCAGGCACGGCCGTAAGGGAGGGGAGTGCGTCATGCAGGGGGTTTTCCCGACCTGAGTCGTGTAATGGAGGAGTGTGACGAGGAGGAGGGTGGGGCCAGGTTGAGCTGCCGCCCGGTAACTGGCGGATGGAACCACAGCTCCTCCGGCTCTCGCCAGCCAGCAGCAACCCCTCCGTCCCCAGGCAGACGGCCACACTGCATGTATGACCAGAAACAATTGACATTACATGATCGATTAAAATGAAGCCGGAGCGCTTTGCGTTCACTATCAAAGATTAAATTTGTTTTCTGGACAGGAGCTGCTCTGGATTACATCCTCCGAGGTGTGGCTCAGTGTTGCTCGAAGTTCAACTGAATGACAAACAAACGTGCCGTTGATGGCATTTATATAGTCGCTTAAAAATCCCCTTATATGGCCATCAATATGTTTTGAGTTTGAAATGCACAATAATCGAAGTTATCTCAAATAACCGCAATGAGACGATTGTTTAATAATTGCAACAAGGTAACCTGCCTTACTTGTAAAATTGAAAACATAACAAAAATAATAACTAAAACGTCATTCTTCAAGATACAAATGTCGTCTACCCCTCGTGCTTTCTCTCATTTTCTCTTTCCATCTGTGTAAGTAGAGGTTGCCGCCGTAATTGTACTTTTGCTCCAGACTTTGCTGCTATTTTTTGGGTGTGTGGGTGGGCTGACTCTCTTATAAAGAGACATGTGTGCGTGTGTTTGACTGTATTTACAGTATGTGCTTAATTCAAAATGATCTGTGTGCAACCAAAACAGCAATTAAAGTGTTTTGAACACAGGCTCGTGCATAACGATGAGATTTGTCTAGGGCGCCGTGGTTTCAGACGCCTGCCCTGTTTGATAGATTGGTTAGCTGAATGTGATCTCTCAGGATGCCGGTGATTTCAGAGTCTTAACGAAAGCCTGTGACACACCCATTCACTCACACACACACACACACACACACACACACACACACACACACACACACACACACACACTGTGTCCTTTTCAAAATGCCCTACACACACACACACACACACACACACACACTGAAGATGGCGTCTGCATGAATCTGCAGAGTCACTGCAGTACATCAATACTCATCAGAATACAACACACACAGCATGCCAACTCACTGACCTTGTGTGTGTGTGTGTGTGTGTGTGTGTCGGCAAGTTCAGAATCGCAGTCTTTAGTCAAACATCACTTTCATGATGCAACATAACATTTTGACTTCTGTCTCTTTCAGCCCAAGCTAATGGCGAAGGACCTTCTTGACCTGGTGGCGTCCCATTTCAACCTGAAGGAGAAGGAATATTTTGGAATCTCTTACGTAGACGAGACGTACGTATATATATATATATATATGATGTGAAATATCACGCCTTTATGCTAGTACTATGCCAATTTTAATGCCATTATGCTACCCAAAGATCATGTTATTGGAGTAGTTTTTAGGGGTTGGTAAAAATAGCAGTTCACACATGCATGATAATTTTTACGATCATGAAATCGATATTTATAAGTTGTGTGTGGACCGCGGAGAGTAGCATGAATCTCCACATGCTGTGAGTCTCCGCGGTGTCGTGCACAATGAGTCATGTGATCAGATGCGCCGATTGGCTGTCTCAGAAGCGGAGGCAACTGAGACTTGTCCTCCGCCACCCGGATTGAGGCGAGTAACCGCACCACCACGAGGACCTACTAAGTAGTGGGAATTTGGCGTTCCAAAATTGGGAGAAAAGTGGGATACAATGATAAATAAATAACCTTTCTGTTCTTGAAAGTCAGTTGTTGATCAAAAACAACAAAACATAAACATTTAATTCTAATCATGCATAGCACAGCTGAGATAAAGCCGCTCGAGTCTCTATAGACGCTCTTTACAGAAATGCTGGTTTTGTTAAAGAGACAGTACCGGTTTTAGCAGGTGCTCAACAAATCAATGTAAATATATGCAATTAAACAATAAACATATATGATATCAGGCTGCATGCATCTTCTCTCTCTCTCTCTCACTCTCCAACCGGTGTCTCTGGCCGCCCCTTATCTCACTGAGTCAGCATATATGAATAAATTAATGTATACAAATAACATCTTATTTATTGATTGAATACATGGATTTGTTCATTTTAAAAAATCCAAAATGCGACCAAAATGGTGAAAAACGAATAAAAATGCTTTAATACATTTTTTATTTTCATAACGTACCTAGTTAGAAGGTCCCCTGTATTAGTAACGGCATTAGCTGGGAGAGAATTTCTTTCATATGTGAGCAAAAGGGACATTATAAGTGAAATATACCCATATGATTCGACATCGAATTGAGAGCTTGTGAATGAGAAAACATGCTTTGATAATCCCTGTAGGAGATGATTGGCTTTTCTCTTTTTCTCCTCTGCACTTTCTTCAACAACCACCCCTTCATTTAGTCATACACAGTGTGACCTACTGCTGTGCCATATTTGTTAGATGTGTCTTCCGATGATTTCCTTGAGACACACACACACACACTGACAATCAAAAGCAGCAGCTCTCTCTGAAGTAATGCATGAGTGCAAGTATGATGATATCTTGGGACCCATAAAACATGACATTTCATGACGTTATGAAGCAATAGGTATGAGATATTGTATGTTTTTGCAACATACTTCAGGTTGCTATTAGCGATGCTATCAGTCATTTCTCTTGGGCTGTGTTACAGGAGTCATTTCAGCTGGTTGCAGCTGGATCGGCGTGTTCTGGAACATGAATTTCCCAAGAAATCTGGACCCATTGTGCTGTACTTCTGCGTTAGGTGAGTACAGCGGCAGTAAATGATACAGTGGTGTTTCAAAGCCTGTGATCTAGTGATCTGTGTATCTACATCTCATTTTTGGGCATCAAATTGGACGTCTGAATATGCCTATGATTACCTTGTCTAGGGAAGGGTTTACCAACCAGGGGTTCGTGAAATTGTAATAGAAATGTCAATGATGAATTCAACTTGAAGCGCTCCTTGAGCATGTCCTATATCAGACACTGGTCCGAACGTCCGACCCTCCTAAACTGACCCGCATGTGTCTAGCGCTCCTTGAGCGTGTCCCATATCAGACACTGGTCCGAACGTCCGACCCTCCTAAACTGACCCGCATGTGTCTAGCGCTCCTTGAGCGTGTCCCATATCAGTCACTGGTCCGAAACTCCTAAACTGACCCACATGCATCTAGCGCTCCTTGAGTGTGTCCCATTTCAGACACTGTCCGAACAGCTGACACTCCTAAACTGACCCGCATGTGTCTAGCACTCCTTGAGCGTGTCCCATATCACTCACTGGTCCGAAACTCCTAAACTGACCCGCATGCGTCTAGCGCTCCTTGAGCGTGTCCCATTTCAGACACTGGTCCGAACGGCCGACACTCCTAAACTGACCCACATGCGTCTAGCGCTCCTTGACCGTGTCCCATTTCAGACACTGGTCCGAACAGCTGACACTCCTAAACTGACCCGCATGCGTCTAGTGCTCCTTGAGCGTGTCCCATATCAGACACTGGTCCGAAACTCCTAAACTGACCCGCATGCGTCTAGCGCTCCTTGAGCGTGTCCTATATCAGACACTGGTCCGAACAGCTGACACTCCTAAACTGACCCGCATGCGTCTAGCGCTCCTTGACCGTGTCCCATTTCAGACACTGGTCCGAACAGCTAACACTCCTAAACTGACCCGCATGCGTCTAGCACTCCTTGAGCGTGTCCCATATCAGAAACTGGTCTGAACGGCCGACACTCTTAAACTGACCCGCATGCGTCTAGCGCTCCTTGACCGTGTCCCATATCAGAAACTGGTCTGAACGGCCGACACTCTTAAACTGACCCGCATGCGTCTAGCGCTCCTTGACCGTGTCCCATTTCAGACACTGGTCCGAACAGCTAACACTCCTAAACTGACCCGCATGCGTCTAGCACTCCTTGAGCGTGTCCCATATCAGAAACTGGTCTGAACGGCCGACACTCTTAAACTGACCCGCATGCGTCTAGCGCTCCTTGACCGTGTCCCATTTCAGACACTGGTCCGAACAGCTAACACTCCTAAACTGACCGCATGCGTCTAGCACTCCTTGAGCGTGTCCCATATCAGAAACTGGTCTGAACGGCCGACACTCTTAAACTGACCCGCATGCGTCTAGCGCTCCTTGACCGTGTCCCATTTCAGACACTGGTCCGAACAGCTAACACTCCTAAACTGACCCGCATGCGTCTAGCACTCCTTGAGCGTGTCCCATATCAGAAACTGGTCTGAACGGCCGACACTCTTAAACTGACCCGCATGCGTCTAGTGCTCCTTGAGCGTGTCCCATATCAGACACTGGTCCGAAACTCCTAAACTGACCCGCATGCGTCTAGCGCTCCTTGACCGTGTCCCATTTCAGACACTGGTCCGAACAGCTGACACTCCTAAACTGACCCGCATGCGTCTAGCGCTCCTTGACCGTGTCCCATTTCAGACACTGGTCCGAACAGCTAACACTCCTAAACTGACCCGCATGCGTCTAGCACTCCTTGAGCGTGTCCCATATCAGAAACTGGTCTGAACGGCCGACACTCTTAAACTGACCCGCATGCGTCTAGCGCTCCTTGACCGTGTCCCATATCAGACACTGGTCCGAAACTCCTAAACTGACCCGCATGCGTCTAGCGCTCCTTGAGCGTGTCCTATATCAGACACTGGTCCGAACGGCCGACACTCCTAAACTGACCCGCATGCGTCTAGCGCTCCTTGAGCGTGTCCTATATCAGACACTGGTCCGAACGGCCGACACTCCTAAACTGACCCGCATGCGTCTAGCGCTCCTTGAGCGTGTCCCATAAAAACCAGTGACTGCAGCACGGAACATCACAATATGAGTTTTCCTTGTGCGACGGAGGAGTTCTGCACCACGACTGGACAGGGCGCTTATTTGGAGAGCGAGATGATGCACCTCCATTTTTCCTGTATCTGTTTTGAAATATCGTCACATGGTTACGCCTACATCGTTACCAAAGCAACCCATGCAGTTAGGTTAGTTATGTTTGAACGTGCAAATCTGATTTGATCACTTGCAATTAATAGTGCGGACAGTCTACCTGAAAAGATCTGATTTGCCTGCAGTCTGAACATAGCCTAAATGACGATTATTGAGGTAGATTAATGGAAAAATCACATTAAATCTGACCTGGCTGTTTACACTGAAGGCACAACTGAAAAAGTCAGATTCAAATGACTGTTCACACGGTCATCCAATGAACAGATCTGTGTCACATGTGAGTGAAAAAAATCTGATTTGGGCCGCTCTCATCTGCGGTGGGCACGTAGCCTATGAGACGAGGTTGCATTACTTCATATCTCAGGGGGAACTTCAAGTAAATAATTTAGGTCGAAAAGGCTGTGAATCCCTTGGTCGAGGAAACCGACTTAACTAGGTTTTGAAACAGTCTTTCCAACAACCATTTTTAACGACACTTCAGATGAAAAATATCAATACGCCTATGATGCTGAAAAGTGCTCTCTAGTTAGGCAGCTCACTTGATTTTGCAACTCAAGCAGTTATAATAATCCACAGGGAGAAAGAGAAGAAGCACATTTGCATATTAATTCATTAGCAAAGCTAGCAAAGATGCAGCTAATCCGAATCTACCGTTTCCCTCATTAACACCCCAATCAATTTGAGAGCCACGGCAACAGCCGAGTGTTAATCAAGCTTGCAGACCGTAAGCAAATATCTACTGGGAGGGTTGATTTATTTAGATTTGCATTGCTGCTGCTTCAAAATATGACCAATACATGACCAAAGCAAGGCCCTGTATTTATTGCATGTGTGTATTTCATGTTTGTGTGCTTCCACGTGGTATTTTACTGTGTACATGTCACAGTCGGTGCACAGTAATACGTCACCACACTCACTGTGGGTGGATGCTATAAAATATTTAAAACAGTCCAGCATTTCACACGTTTGTTGGGAAACATTTGGATTGCTTACACAAATAAAGGCATAGACATGCATGCATTTTGCTTTAATTGCTAAGTGCAACTCTTTCTTCTGCATGAGCTATTGCATGTCAGTGCTGTTTAAACTGGACTGGAGGAGCTTTATAATGCAGGCATGTTTGTGGATGTGAGTGTGATCTTTTTCTCTTCCCATGATTTGGCTATTGATTGGAGAGAGCTGAAGTCTTTGATGCGTTCAAGACTCAAATTAAACCAGCTGTCAATACAGTTTAATCACTTTAATCTCTCTCTCTTTCACTCTCTCTCTCTCTCTAAAACACTTGACTCACTATCTAAATATAAATAACCAATCATGGACTCCCTTTATGTGTCATATGTCTTTCATTGTATGCCTTATTGTATATTCAAAGTCATATCATCGTTTGTATGTATTGTAGGTCTGCATGGGTATTAAATTGAAACCTGGGCCTTTAAAGGAGACCATTTGATGGGACCTGACCCGACCAGTACAATCAAATTGTATGTTTATGCTAATGTACAAAGTCCACACAAACCCAAAGTTATACATGATATAATTGACCCAAACCCATCTTAAAACCTGGGTTTGTGTGGCTGTGTGATGCCACAACTTGAGCCAATGGATCATCTGTTGTTAGCGTGTTATAGTTCCCACTTACCTTAATCTGAGAGCTAAATGAAGCTTGCACAATAGGTTTTGTTTTTACATTTGTAGGTTGTGAGCAGAACGGAGGATTCGAGAATTTATAAATGAAAGTTTATGATGCCCTCTAGTGGTTGGTCTTTGATTCTGCATGTCTATCAACTCCTCACTTGTGATGTCATGCTGACATGCTGATATCTTGTTCTTCGGCAGGTTCTACATCGAAAGTATCTCTTATCTGAAGGACAATGCCACAATAGAGCTGTTCTTCCTCAATGCAAAGTCATGCATCTATAAGGTAAAGTCTTATCAAAGCAGTACAGCATAAATGAGTTAGGGCAGAGGAGCTGTAACATCTTCCCATGAAGCTGCTCCCTGCAGATTTGTAATATCATGTAGGTCCCTCTCGTGCCACCAAAACAGCTCTGACTGGTCGAGGCATGGACTCCATAAGACCTCTGAAGGTGTCCTGTGGTATCTGGCAGATCCTTTAAGTCCTGTGGCAAGGTGGGGCCTCCATGGATCGGACTTGTTGGTCCAGCACATCCCATAGATGCATTGGGATGTGAGATTGAGATCTGGGGAATTTGGAGGCCAAGTCGTGTTTCTCAAACCATTCCTGAACCGTGTTTGCAGTGTGGCAGGGCGGATTATCCTGCTGAAAGAGGCCACTGCCATCAGGGAATAACGTTGCCATGAAGGGGTGTACGTGGTCTGCAACAATCTTTAGGTAGGTGGTATGTGTCAAAGTAACATCCACATAAATGCCAGGCCTCAAGGTGTCCCAGCAGAACATTGCCTACGCCGGCCTGCCGTCATCCCATGGTGCATTCTGCTGCCATCTCTTTCCCAGGTAAACGACATACACGCACCCGGCCGTCCACGTGATTCGTCAAACCAAACCACCTTTGTCCATTGCTCCTTGGTCCTGTTCTGATGCTCACGTGCCCATTGTAGTCACATTCGGCTGTGGACAGGGGTCAGCCCCATATGCAGTAAAAAGAACAGTAGCTCTTCTGTGGAATCGGACCAGACG
>NC_068304.1:39644729-39649729 GCF_025860055.1 Xyrauchen texanus | reverse complement strand
TTTAGCCCAAAAAGCATGTTCATGCATGCATACTCTGAAAAGATTCAACCATCTTTGACATATTATTTAGTTTGCATACTACGATTTGGGACACTCTAGATCTTGCACAGTGCACACCATTGAAGCGGGATAGTAAGTAGACCCAGCTCATCTCTCCACCTTTCTATGCATCTCTGAGACATTTGGGGTGTTTTGTGTTGTTCTGTCTGCAGTAATGACACTACTAGGTCTGACCTGAAGAAACTACCAGCACTGCCTACACAAGCACTGAAGGAGCACCCTTCACTCGCATACTGGTGAGACACATTCACAGCTGTCAGCCGATGATGGAGAGGCAATGAGATGTTTGAACTTCTCTCTATAGTGTTGTATCTTGTGTGTTTTTGCAGTGAGGACCGGGTCATTGAGCACTATAAGAAGCTAAGCGGACAGTCCAGAGGACAGGCCATCGTCAAGTAAGGCAGCAAAAAAGAAAACATGTTTGATTACTTGCACATGTAACATCTCTAACATGCAATCACTCCCTTCCGTCTCTCACAGTTATATGAGTGTGGTGGAGTCATTGCCCACATATGGAGTGCATTATTATGCTGTTAAGGTGGGTCTTTGCGCTTAGAGAGGAAATGCATAAGCATACAAGTGCTTAATACTCAGTGTTGAAGATAATCATGCTGTCATCAACTACCGTAAACTTGACACTTCTCACATGATCAGTGATGTGTCGCATGTGTTACTGTGTCTCTCTCTTTAGGATAAGCAGGGGATCCCGTGGTGGCTTGGTTTGAGTTATAAAGGCATTTTTCAATATGACTACCAGGACAAAGTCAAACCAAGGAAGGTAAGAAGTCACTGTCCCTAATTAAGCGTCTCTTTCCTCTGTGGACTCATTAGAGTTTGACATTCGTTTGTCCTCCCTTCCCATCTCTTCATCACTGTCATCCAAACACGGTTTCGTCTCTCTGTTGGTTGTTACTTCCTAAAATGTAGCTTGTAAAAGTGCTTCTTAAGAAAAGGTAAGAAGCAGAAATCGTTCACTTTGCATTTGGCGCTGTGTTGTGAAAAGTAGCCTAAGTAGTGGACGTGTGTGCGTCTGTTAAACTCACCTAGTCACCTTTGCTTAACCCCATGACGTCTGACCGTCTGATGCTTTGACCTCAGAGGTCATGAACTCCCACACACACATACTCACACGTACGCATGAACACACTGCCGCACACACTCACACGCATACACACACTCACACACACACACACACACACATGCACACACTCGCGTGCACACACACACCCGCACGCACACACTCGCGCACACGCACACACTCGCGCATGCACACACACACATACACACATGCACACACTGGCGCACACACACACATACACACACTCACTCGCGCACGCACATCACACGCACACACTCGCGCACACACACACACACACACACACACACACACACACACTCGCGCACACATCATACACACACACACACACACACACACACACACACACACTGCTCACAGATGGAGAACATGAATGTTTTTTGTAACATTAGACAGAGACTCTCAAACTCCCAGACAGACGATCGGCATCACCCAATAACCGACACACTGAATGTTACACATCTGTCGAAATGACCCCCCTGTAGGTGTGTGTCCTGCTCATCCTCACAGCACACACGCGTGTTTAAACTCTATCCGAAAGAGAGGCGAAACTTCAGCCTGTGGTGAGGAACAGGAAAACCTTTTCCAGACCACAAGCTAAAAATAGCGTTGAAAGCAGAAAGTCGTCCAGCCAAGCAAAAAGCCAAACTCAGGCCTATTTACAGAGAGGACCCGTTACTGAAAACAAGAGCGAGGCGAAATAAAAAGACGTAGCAAAGGGCAGCTCCGAGCGAAGGGGAAAGAAACCCGAAGTGTCTGCAAAAACACCACACGTGCAAACTGAACAACGTTTCGGTCATGCTGACAATTTAAAGGAATGGTTGAAATGAAATGAAAATTCTGTCTGTGTTTACTCCTTTCAGACCGTATCGATTTCAAATCTCGCTTCCATGGAACACAAAAGGAGAAGTTTTGAAGAATGTTCATGCTGTTCTTTTCCATACAACGAAAGCATAGGAGACTGTCAAGCTCCAAAAACGAGAATAAACATGCTCTTAGTGCATTTCGGGGTCTTCGTGTGAACCGTGCGATTCGTTTTGTGGGTGAAACAGACCATAATTAGCACATTTGCATATGCAAAAATGCTGCTGGAAGATTTTGCTTTAGGGCTGACACGATTATGAAACTTGGATGATGATTCATTTTCAAAAATCAATTGCAATTATGACGATTAATTGACTGTTTTAGGGCTTTCACGATTAATTGTCATAAATAAAAATTGACAATTTTTATGACAATTATATAATAAATACATTTATTTATTACTTCCTAAAATGTAGCTTGTAAAAGTATACAGTTATTTATTTATTATATAATTTAAAAAATATATATATATAATAATAATAAAATAAATAAATTTACTTTTTTTTAATGACAATTATATAATAAATACATTTATTTATTACTTCCTAAAATGTAGCTTGTAAAAGTATACAGTTATTTATTTATTATATAATAAAAAAAATTATAATTAAATAAGAAAATAAATAATAATAAAATTAAAAAAAAAAGATTAATTTGTTTTATGACAATTATATAATAAACACATTTATTTATTACTTCCTCAAATGTAGCTTGTAAAAGTATACAGTTATTTATTTATTATATAATTAAAAAATAATAATAATAATAATAATAATAATAATAAAATAATAAATAAATGTACTTTTTTTTTATGACAATTATATAATAAATTAATGTATTTATTACTTCCTAAAATGTAGCTTTTTTTTTTTTTTTACAATTTTAACTTCAAATATATAAATTAAATAATAAAACAGGGAGGTACGATTTCTATTTAAAGCTGTAAAAACTTTTGAATGACATGAAGAATAATGTTTAAATATTTAAATGGTCAATTTAACCATTTTAGTTGTTTTTGGAACTCATATTATACATACATATATATATATATAATATGAGTTTCTGCCACTTCTGAGACCGTCAATCGGCGCATCTGATCACGTGACTCATTGTGCATGACACTGTGGAGACTCATGCTACTCTCCACGATCCACACACTATATTATATTATATTATATTACGTAATAGTAAAATATTTCTGTCCTAATTTCTTCCCTTTCACACATTATTTT
The DNA here is from genome assembly GCF_025860055.1 of Xyrauchen texanus. NCBI lineage: Eukaryota > Metazoa > Chordata > Actinopteri > Cypriniformes > Catostomidae > Xyrauchen > Xyrauchen texanus. Next base: position 39,646,477 of record NC_068304.1, on the reverse strand, counting down.
TATGCTCTAAGAGTAAACCCACACGCTCTTATTTCTCATAAGGCAAAACCTTTGAGATTTTGTCACTCCACAGAAATAGAGTAGGGGTGCGTCTCCTCTTATGTGAGACTGAATTCGCGGGAGTTTATTCTGCTGAAGGCGCGCATCAGAGAAGCACTTCAGGAGCTGATCTGTGCAAACGCCGAAGTTTCTAGATTGTCTCGTGACTGAACGTGGCATTGTAATGTTTTGAACTGAGGGCAGTGGAGCGACATGAGGGTGAGTAAATCATGACAGAATCTTAATTTTTGGGGTAACTATTCCTCAGCTATTACTACAGTAATCAAGCACCCAGTTTTGCATACTAATGTACTCAATTAGCAGATGCTAAACGGCACAATTCAAAACTTTTCTGCTTGTGATCTTCATATCGGATGGAACATGACCAATAACGTCTCATTACACAGCTTGTCTTCATTTCATGTTTTAATGCTAAGCTCACATGCCCGAATGGTTAGTGGATGTTCTCCATCTGTGGGCAGTGTGTGTGTGTGCGTGCGCGAGTGTGTGCGTGTGTGATGTGTATGCGTGTGTGTGCGAGCGAGGTGTGTGTGTGTGTGTGGGTGTGCGTGAGTGTGTGCATGCGTGATGTGTGTGAGAGTGTGCGTGCGAGTGTGTGTGTGATGTGTATGCGTGCATGTGTGTGTGTTTGTGAGTGTATGTGCGCGTGCCTGAGAGTGTGTGTGCGTGCCTGTGAGTGTGCGTGTGTGTATGTGCGTGCCTGTGAGTGTGTGTGCGTGCCTGTGAGTGTGCGTGTGTGCGTGCCTGTGAGTGTGTGTGCGTGCTTGTGAGTGTGTGTGTGTGCGAGCAAGTGTGAGTGCGTGCGTGTGAGTGTGCATATGTGTATGTGCGTGCCTGTGAGTGTGCGAGCGAGTTTGTGCATGTGAGAGTGTGTGTGCATATGTGTGTATGTATGTGTGTGTGAATATGTGTGTGTGTGTATGTGTGTGTGAATATGTATGTGTGTGTGTATGTATGTATGTGTGTGTGTGTGTATGTATGTATTTAGTACTGTGTGTGTGTAAGTATGTATTTAGTACTCAAGATGGCGCCGAGTATGGCTGCTGCGTTGCGAGCTCCGTTACAACACTGCGGTTTATTGTTTGTTTTGTTTACAGTTCTTTGTTTTTTTGTCTTGGATGTTGTCTGCCTTATTGTTTACGACAGACAAACGCTTTTGGACATTAGTTCTACAATCACACATCGAAAACCGGACTTCAAATTCCTTAATGCCGACCCGCTGTTTACAAACACGCCGGTGAGCCCTTTGTCTGTGCTGCTCGGCCGCTGAAACGCAGAAGGAAAAGAGGAAAACGAGCCGGCGTTCTCATCAGAGTAAGGCGTCGTGCAAATCGACCCCCGCTACCCAGTATACTACTGGCAAATGTTCAGTCTCGGGACAACAAGCTCTGCGAGCTGAGAGCGCGGATCTCTTTCCAACGAGAGACGAGGGACTGCTGCGTTATGTGCCTTACAGAAACCTGGCTGTCTACGGAGATTCCAGACTCGGCCATCGAAATCACGGGCTTTTCCGTGCACCGAGCGGACAGAGCGAAAGACCTCTCTGGTAAAAGCAGAGGTGGTGGTGTGTGTTTTATGATCAACAAATCATGGTGTGATCAGAGGAACGTACATTTCATCAAGTCTTTCTGCTCTCCTGATCTGGAATATCTCATGCTTCTGTGTCGACCATTCTGGCTGCCGAGGGA
>NC_068304.1:39457229-39639729 GCF_025860055.1 Xyrauchen texanus | reverse complement strand
AAAAAAGCTTTTTTTTTTACAAAAACACAGTCTTGTACCTTTGTCTTTTTGTCTGAACCAAGATGGCTGGAAAAAGATGGCCGTCACTGTTGCGCTCTATAGACAGCAATGTAATGTTGCATTATAACATACATTGCTTTGGCCTAAATCTAAGGCTCGAGCTCAATGAAAAAAAGTATTTAGGGGCATGACTACTATATTCTATGTTTTATTCACTACTGAAAAGTTGTTTAAGATTGACTTTACGTATTTTGGTGCTTATTAAAGTATCAAGCCATTAGCTTAGCAACATGCTAACATCATTGTCACTGACGTGCGGTCTGGGTAGGCAAACTAGGCACTGCCTACCCTGCCAAAATTCAAAAATAAAATGTTTATTAAATAATAAACTTGTATTTATATTTTTACTTTTTATTATTGTGATTTTTTATATATGCAATATGTGTGTTATTCCAATTGTTTAGACGTTATGATGACAAATGTAGCAGTTACGCATAATCAACTAAAAACAAATGGTAGAATAAGCAGTGCTTTTACGGTCCATTCATTGCAGGCGACAAGCGGAAAACCCATGTTGCGCATGCGCGCCGATCCTGTATTCTTTAACATGTACGGCAAAAAGCACAAATCTGCTGTGCCTTTTGGCGTAAATATGTTATGCCCGTAATCATCTCCGTTACGTATCAGACATGGACCAATTAAAATCGAGATATTCCTGGACATTTGCGTAGCTAACGTCATTACACAACATCTAGCGTACATGCCTAATCCCCGCCAAAATCAAAATGACAGCACCGGCTGTAATCACGGAATTAAGACATTTTTCCAAGCTCGATTTTAATTCCAAATATGAGTTAATTGCACGAGGGAGGTCTACGCCAGCCTTAGATGGACTAGTACAGCAAAAGGGCCCAAAAATTATCCGATCATTTCAAACTGATTGGTATGTAAGAAAAGATTGGCTATGTGGCTGCAATGGCTTGTGTGTGTGTGCGTTAGAGAGAGAGAGAGAGAGAGAGAGAGACAGAGAGAGAATACACGATATACATCCTGATTTGTACATTTCTTGATATGCCGCGCTTGTGCGTAACGTTCACTGTTTACGCGCTTGTGTGTGTGTGTGTCTGTGTGTGAGAGAGAGAGAGAGAGAGAGAGAGAGAGAGAGTACACTATATACATCCTGATTTGTACATTTCTTGATATGCCGCGCTTGTGCGTAACGTTCACTGTTATTACGTATTTATTAGCTTAAACAATACATCAGGTAATCTGGCTTTCATAACTCAGTGCCTAGCCTCTTTAAGACATCACCGCACGTCACTGATCATTGTAGGCAATCACTCTTTGTGCTTCATGTGATCAGCGTTATTTTTGTAATGCCAAAGAATGGCCATTATTTGAAGTTCTGCCCATAAAGAGAGCTTTAAGTCTCACAAGTCAAGTTATGAGCTTCCATTTCAGTTAGGATGCTGCCTTAAAAGATAGCTGCCTATTTAGACAGCAAGGTAGCTCACTAAGTATTGAGACCCATCCATTGTGTGTCAGCTGTCATTACTGAAAAGAGAGGTGGTTTGGACACGGGCATGGCCAGTCACTGGACCTCATCATCATGGCTGTGATTCTTTGAAAACCCTTTGAAGTCCAGGACCGAGTTTAAACTGTTTTCAGAGATCAAGCCCATGATGTAGGGTATATCTGGCAGAGAGCAAGCACAAACACGAGGCCTAGATCACGGTTCAGCTGTCAGTGAGAAACGTGCTGGAACTAACCAGGAATCGGCACGTAAGCACATCACAGGGCACTTACTACGACTTAAAAGACAGCCTCTCGTGACTGCACGCCCCAAAATCACACACACTTTGAGTTAGTGATGCGAGCAGATTGTCTCAATCCACAACAAGAGCTGAAGCCCACTTCCATCTCACTGTGCCAAAAATACTCTGGTGTGGTTAATGCCCCATGCCTCATTAGCTCTTATAACAACAGAGTGTAAAGTATTTAGATGTCATGGAATTTTCCTCTCCTTTTTCCTTTAAGGAAAAGTGCAGAGAGAGATATAGAGAGAGAGATTGGTATCTTCATAATGAAAGTTGTTTTGAAAGTGTTGAGGTCGTGTGTGAGGTCATGTTTGTCTCATGAGAACTTCAAAGAGTCTCATAAACACCAATGTTAACTTGAACAGCAGCAACATCTCTTTGCTGTTTGGTGGCACTGTCTCTGTGATAGGGAAAGGAAGTGGAAGGAATTTAATGGTTTCCACTTGGGAAGCACTGATTCAAAATTGTGTGCCAATATCGATACTATTTGTAAATGGTCTGCACTTATATAGCGCCTTTTTAAGCCTTAGCGGTATTCAAAGGGCTTTATAATGCATCTCATTCACCCATTCACACGCATTCATACACCAATGGCGGCAGAGCTGCCATGTAAGGTGCTAGCCTGCCACTGGGAGCAACTTGGGGTTCGGTGTCTTGCCCAAGGACACTTCGGCATGTGGAGTCGTGTGGGCCGGGATTCGAACCACCAACCCTGCGATTAGTGGCCGAACCGCTCTACCAACTGAGCCACAGCCGCCCCATTTGTCTATGTCTCTAAGGTATATAGACCCTCAAGAAGGGTTAACGGAACAGAACATCATCGAAATCATTCATTTGCAACATTTGTATGAAATGGAAATTCCGAAATAGAACCATCAGTTGATTCCCAACCGTAGTGGTATATGTGGAAATAGTTCTGTGTGTGTAATTGTGTTCCTTCCCTCCGTTCTTCCTTCATCTGTCCATTGTTTTCCCAGGCTCCTAAAATTCTTGGGCTTTTCAAGCTAACCTCTCCTCCCTTTCCCTCTCCACTCTCATCCTTTCTCCATTTTTCCTTGTCCTTCATTTTCCTCCTTTTCCATATATCAAGGTTTTTGCCAAAGAACTCTTGTATACAAAGTCCTGTTAATGACTATTAACGGAGTAATGACGGACTTAATTGATAGTTTCGATCTTTTATATATCTTGGAGCGAGTGTATAGTGGTTCTCCCTGTTGTTTTATACTCCCTCTCAGTTTCTTTTTAGTTTCAGAGACCGCAGATCTGTACACTTTCCATTCGCTCTCCTTTGCATTTTCTTTGCGTCTGTTCAGCTGATGGCTCCAGGAGTCCAGTGTGTTTACCATAGACAACCATATGTGTGTTTGCTGGTGTGTAATGAGAACCAGAATCTGGTTTCTTGACTGAATGAGGGGGAAAGAGGTGGAGGGGTTACTACACCACACACACAAACACACGGTCATCACTATGAACTCTCCATTACCCCGCCCACACAGGAAGTGTGTGTCCCAAAGGAAGGAGAGGATGGGGAGGGGGGATGACTCCTCCCTACCCCCCTCTCTCTCCATCTCTCTCTCTCTCTGTGAGATTTGATTCAAACACTCTTACTCTTTCTACACACACACACACACAGAGGAGGACTCATTGTTCCCCTGTGCTTAAGGAGGTTTTTACACACAGAGTCAGCAGGACTTGAGTGTTGCTGAGATTCTCAAAAGTCCACAGAAAAGTCAAACACAACCCGACTAGGACTTGCGCTCTGGATTAAGGATTCTCTTCTTCTGTGGCTGCTCCTGTAGTTTTATGACCTGGATGGAGTTTGCAGTCTGAAGGCTTTGCAGAACCATCCCTGGAATGTTTGATTGAGGTTTTGGGAATGTTGTAAAAGTGTTCTCTCCTCTCCGCAGGTGTTCCAATGGAGACAGTTGGAGAATCTGTACTTCAGGGAGAAGAAGTTCTCAGTGGAAGTCCATGACCCGAGAAGGTAAGTCTATATTACAGACCGCTCACGCACACAGGTGTGTTTGAAAGACAGGTTTGCTTGGATGTCATGGAAGGTTGCATGTGGTTGAAAGATCTTAGCTGTTGGTTGTCTTTCTGTTATGGTTCCTTGTGTCTTTTCTTTTGGATTCCATAATATTATTCCACTGTGAAAATGTTGCATTTGGGAACGTTAGAAGTAAAAGTGGCAGAACTGACCAAAGAATGTAAAAGTTAATCTCGTCAGTGAAATTACTGTCCAATATACTTGTTGACAAAGGACTTTGTCAGCAGCGTTAATGAAGACATGGCGAGAAATATGCATAATGACAATAATGCAATGATTTTAATTAAAAAGTATGCTGAGGATTTCCCGCTTGCAGTTTAACCTTTTTTGTTTGTTTACTTTCTTATTTAGCACATTGTCATTAACTAAAATGTTGTTTTCATTGACTAAAATGATATGACATTTCAGTCCAAGGAAAACTTCACAAATCAGCACCAAATGCCGTTAAACTCTATGACGGTGTTTGCCGAAAAATGTATGCGCAGCGTAGTTCTAGCGGGAAGACTGGCAGCTGTATATCATCGCACCATTATCTGGGTAACTCCTAGCCAATCACATGTAAGCCATTGCTTTATAAGTCTGCTCACTATCACATTGCTGATTCAGTGTGCTAATACGGCAACTTCCTCCACCCCACCACCACCTGTTGAGTCCCGTCCTGCTCTGGTTTAGCCTCCTCGCCCTTGCCTCCTATTTCCGGCAGGATATGACAACAACTTCTTCAGACCACAAGACGGGGCTTACACCAAAGAGAGACATTACATTTCTGTTTTATAAATCATCAAATAAATGTCATCTTAAATTTCACTCAAGTCTGCGAGTCTTCCTGATAGAAATGACGTCTACAAGGCTGCGCCGGAAATGTAGGCTTTTTGTTTGAAAACATGGCGGGGTGTTGTTTTGTATCTGAACGTATGCAGTCGGTAATGTTGGTGATGTGTTACATTTTTGGGCAAATGTTGACATTTATCCAGTTGCTCGAGACTCAATGACAGTGTATGCGATGACTTCAAATAAGACTGATGAACTACAGTGAACAAAATGCTGTTGCTAGCATTCGAAGGCGGAGATGCTATCTGTGGCTGAAAAGGACAGTTTTCAACCTATATCACTACAAAGTGGTCTGTGCATTCCTGGGATGGATTACCGACCGGGCCATTGAGGCCAGTGCCCAGGGGCACTTGACTGCCCGGGGGGGGGGGGCCCTGGGCTTTAAGGTTGCATGATCCAGTTTGGCTATCCCCTTGCTCGAAAACCCATCAACAATGAAAACGAATAATTTTGGGCACATAAACCCACCCCCCCCCCCCCTTTTTATCGTACAACCGTATCGCTCACTGTTCCTTTAAGCTTTTGGCAAATTTCTTCATGCGCTCTAGTTTCACATCTGACATCTGTTTTACTTCCGATTTGCCGGTCAAAGCTTCCTGACCTTGTACGAACTGAAACCGGTAATCTAATGGCTCTGTTCACACATACCATCAATATGGACATTTATAGGTAATGATACAACTTTTCATTTAGGGAAGTAGTATTTTGTATTTGTGTTCCCGCTTGACCTCCAACCTGAAAATTGCTGTCAATTTTCTTGAAAAGTCTGTATGTGCTGAAATAGGCTACTGATTATGCAAGAGTGAGAACAAGTGGACACACATGCACCAATGGCTGGTTTGAACTAGGAAATATATCAAACTTTGACCAAATTTCCAGTAGAGAAACACTTTGGGGTAAATGTTACTAGTTGCCTCTGGATTGTCAGGAGTTGGCTTGTGTCCGCAAGCGCTCACTAAGCAAAGCCATTTGTTATTGGATAGAAATCTCTTACTTCCTGTGCCCTCTGGAGAGGAGGGTAGAAATCCTCCAGCTGTCTCTCTCTCTCTCTCTCTCTATCATGATTGGGATGTTTTGGGTTTAATCAGGTCCTCATGACATCATCAGTGCGTGCCGAGGGCTGGTTAGTCACTTTAGAAGAGCAGACACTGCCAAAAGCAGCAGCACATGCTGCCTCAGATGCTGACAGATAAACCGCCTCATTCACACTGTTCAAACAACCACCACGACAGCCCAGAAACGACGCGAACACGAAAGGAGTTCAAACAATGTAGGAGACCAGGGGAATAAAAGACATGAAAGAGAGCAAAACAGTTTAGGAAGATGAAACAATCTGTTTATTTTGCAGCGTGTGGGAATCTGATGTATTTTTGTTATTGTTACTTTCACTGTCATTCAATGAGAGTAATGGCGGATGCTTACACACACTCACTCAGAGTAATGGGGTTTTGATAAGAGTCAGAACACGAGGGTCTGCTGTTTATCTTAGTCCCAGTGGAAAGAGAGGAGTGGATGGAGGGTATTTACAGAGGCTTGGAGGTCTTTATAAAGCCCATCACAGGACAGATGGGAGGACACACACGTGTGCGAGCTCTGACCACAGTGTAAATGGCTTGTTTACGTATGTGGGCTACGCTGTGTGTGTGTGGTATGTTAACTGTCTGGATTGTTACGTATCTGCTAAGTTCACCAGTTCACGTTTCATATCTGCCGCTAAGTCATGGATTTGATTGTTTATCATCCTAAATTTGCTGTGTAAAGAAAGTTTGCTTTATACATCAAAGTAACTTTCGTTACAGCTATGTTGTTTATTGTTAAATGTCCAGATGTGCACATAAAAACAGCGTTTAAGAGCATAAATAAAGGTTATTTCGAAAACAGTAAAGCTGCGTACACACTGCCAGAGACTTTGTCGCTGCAGGTCGCCAGTGGCTGGCGGTGAAGTCGCTAGTGGGCGTTCCCACTACTGGTTGCCTAGTAACATTTATAAATGACATTCACGGATGTCATTCCATTGCTGTTGACAGCAAATCGCTTTTCTTGCCGCTAAAAGCAAACATTTTGGAGGGAAAAGACTAAATATAAATGGAATCAGTACATAAAATGCTTTATATCAAAGATGAGCGAGAAACAAGGCGTGCTCTTTGCCATAGCGGCTGTTTATCTGCGGCGAAAACGCAAACGCCGGTCTGTCTGGGTCCACAAAACCATTCAATCTCAGAGTCAGCATGGCTAGTACCACCGGCTGGTGCAAGAGCTGCGGCTGGATATACCATATCCATATCATAGAGCACTGGAAAATTGCTAACAGCAAGAATTAGCCTTTCATCCATCTTTCCGTTGCTGCAGGAGCTGAGAGAGAGAGAGAGAGAGAGAGAGAGAAGGATCACGTGAGCTCTCCCGTCTTCTCTCCTATTGGCTGTTGCTTCCGTTAGTCGCTCTTCATTTGAATAAAGTTGAACTTGTCTCAACTTTGTCACATCGCTGGACACGCCCACATCTAGTCGCCAACGGTCGCGACAGCTTGTGTCGCTGGAAGTCGCTGTGCTCTCATTGAAAATGAATGGGATGGAGTCGCTGTCGCGCGCGATGTCGCTGGCAGTGTGTACGCAGCTTAACGCACTAGACCAGCGCTACTCAACACTCGGCCCATGCTACGACAGGCCACTTCTGTTCAAATTAATTGGAACCAGAGTATGTGAGCGGGAGGAGCGGGAGCGGAGCGAGGGAGGAGTGGAGCGGCATGATTTTGCCTGGAGCAAGGAGCGGATTTTTAAAAAAATCTAAGCGTCATTGTTTTCTCTCGCTCCAAGAGCGCTCCAATAATGTTCCATCACGGGCAAAACACCCGTTAACGGACCATAATGCAATAATTCACCACGTGTTGAGCAGTGTTAAACACTATTGATATAACTGATATAACCAGAAAGAATGTGATAAAAAATACTAATTTAAAATCTAGCGGCACATGGTAATGTTCGACCTCCAGCGCGAAGGTTACTTTCGCGTTCTGTTTTCATGCTCCCTATTATTGAGGTAAAGATGGACTTATCTACATGCTTTTGTCTTGTCCCTTTATTCTTACGTCAACTGGCAATATATATATATATATATATACACATTTATCCCCTATGAAATATATTGAATAATCATATAATCATTCTAATCGAATGCATCTCAATCTTAACTGTATGCTATTATATCCTGCATATTAACTTTTAGCGACGCTAAACACCAACTGAACAAATCCACATGTTAATATTGCAGTTTGACTTTAATTGTTTGCCATCTAAATATATTTTAGTGCCATAGGCTAATTTATGCGTTATAAATTTGCAGATGAAGAAGCTCAGCAAATGCGAATAGAGGAAAAAAGTGTAGAACATTCTGAGAATGTTTTTGTTTTTTCGTTCACAGAATTATAGGGCATGGTCAATTAAAAGAAGTGCAATAATAGAAATAATTAGGCAATAATACATAGGACTAATAATGTTTTTTTTTAGGCAACTTATTAATTTGATTTAAGTTCATGTTTTGTTTTTGTTCTGGTAATTAATTTTTATTTTATTTTTTTCGTTTGTTAATTTATATTTTTAATTTAATTCAATGTTTATTAGTTTTTTGTTAACTTAATTTGTTTTAATTTAATCTTTTGTTTTTGTTCTGGTAATTTATATATTTTTTTTAATTTGGTATTTACATTTATATTTTTAATTTAATTTAATGTTTTGTTTTTTGATCTGGTAATTTATATATATATAAAATACTAATTTAAAATCTATATATATATATATATTTTTTTTTTTGGTAATTTATATTTTTAATTTAATTTAATTATTATTATTTTTTTGGTAACTTTATCATTTGATTTAATTTAATCTTTTGTTTTTGATCTGGTAATTTATTTTTTTTTTTTTCTTTTGGTAATTTATATTTTTAACTTAATTTTATGTTTTTGGTGTTTTTTTTGTTAATTTATTAATTTGTTTTAATTTAATCTTTTGTTTTTTGATCTGGTTTAGTTGGTTTAGTAATTTATATTTTTAATTTCATGTTTTTTTTTTGCATCTAGCATTTTATTTAATTGATCAAACCCAGAGAATGCTGATGATAAGTTTCAAAAGTAAGCTATAAAATGATTGAATTAAGTCTTGGGCTAATGTTAGTGTACTAATAAAGCACATAGTAGCTTTTCTTCTAGTATTGTGTATTTATGTTTCATTTAATACATCTTCTGCATGGAAGGTTGTGATATTAAAAAGCATACTGAAATAACTTTACATTGGAAAGGTAGTTAGGCGCTAATTGTGCCATGGAGCGAACACGGAGTGAGGAGCGGTTAATGGACTACGGAATGGAAACGGTAGAACGGAAGTCCCGCCTTGCAGGCAAAAAAGCCAATCACCTTTTAGACTTTACAAGCCAGAAAAATAGCTTTTTGAAAAATGCTCCGCAACGCATCGTGGCCGCATTATCACCTCGGGGTGTGTATTATTTTTCAGTAATTCAACGGTCCATTGTCAATTATTCATACATAACAAATAATAATACTACTAAATAATAAGAATCTATTTCACCTAGTCCCCAGTTCATTAGCCTCACTGTAGGCTGTTTACGGTTGCTACGAAATGTAGCAACTTGCCACAGTTATAACGAATTTAACGAGTTTTGGTTATCGGAGTGTGTATCAGTGTTTCCTGCATTGCCTTCCAGAATCCACCATAAAATAAATGATTTTGTTAAGAAATTGTATCGACGTTTTTTGTAATAATTATATTTAAATTAAAATATGTTGTTTTATTGTTTTTGACTAAATATATCATTTATTTATTTGTTTTTAAACTAATATTTTGATAATCGATTAATCGCGATTATTCGATTAATCGGATAAAAGTAATAATTGTTTTTCCTGTATTTTATTCAAATATGATTTTTTTTTTTAAACAGAAATGATAAAGGACGTAAGGATTTGGTTCGATTTACATTACTGAATTCATGATTCTATACTCTAACAAAACTTGAATACTGAACAAAGCCTGAATCATGAAAAGTTACGTTTTATTTTATTATTATTAATTTCAGTACATATGAAAACAGTTCTATTCATTACGTTCGCTGTCCTTTTCTGCATATCGCGCCACCATTTTGTGGCCCATTCGGCCCGTTACGGTTCTCCCAATGGCCAGTCCGCCCCTGATCGGCGTGCGTCGGCCCACCGGGAAAATGCCCGGTATGCCAGATTAAAAGTCCAGCTCTGTTACATGTATGCTTGTATACTGTCACTGATTACATACATATTAAGTATTTAAATTAATATGGTAGGCTTTAAAATACTATTGTCCCTGATTACATGTTTCTACAATATTCTTCTCAACAATATGTGTCAGGACCCTTAGCATTATTATACATTATATACAGTTTAATATAGTATAATAACCTTTAAACGCAATGCAGAGTCATTCTCGTGCTGTAAAGTCTCATCCTGGTGCTCAGTGTATTACATGTTCTCACACGATGAGAAATGATCTCATCAATAAAAGCTGCACAATTGATTACATTAATGTTACACAAGTTTAATCAAAGTGATGCTCCGGTTTGATTGACGTGGATGCGCTCGCTTGCTCAGTGAAGTTTAACAGAGACTTGGATGACTTGTTTTTCCCGCTTCAACTTGTCCGTTGATTTTCAAACGAGTTTCGTCATGCAACGCATTTTCACTGGGCTGTAAAGTGACGTCACTGACGGAGCTTCTCCGTGCTTGCCGCATATATCCAATTAAACGATAAATGAATTTATAACGATTCTATCGATTAGTTGTTGCAGTCCTAAAACTAATGTATATGTATATGTACAAATGGCTCAACCGTTTTACAAAAACAGACCTGATTCATGTGACGTCACTGTATGTCCGCTGTGCCCAATATTCCATATACCTTCATTGTGCTGCGCTGAGATGCGACAAAAACCATCTTCAGGAGTTAAAAGAAGCTCTTACATTCATACAGGTGGGATCATCAAAGACTGTTTTGAGACTTCTGAATGAGAGATGTTTACGGTGATGTACTGGTGGGCGTGTTCACTCGCGGTTGTAATCGGACATCTAGGCTGCGTCCGCGGTTGAATCGTGGATAAAATATCTTTATATGTCCGTGAAAGTTCAATTTTGTCATATTTGGGCTGTCTTCAGACCTGCACGAACGTTTCCTGTGACTTGGCGTGGCTCAAAAGCAACGTTTGATGTTCATATCGTCATTGTTTCCTCCCGCGGTTGGTCACAAATATGGCGGTTGAGGGGAAACGTGACGTCACTGAAACGGGTCAATTGGAAACACTGGTGTGTGTGTGTGTGTGTGTGTGTGTGTGTGTGTGTGTGTGTGTGTGTGTTTGCTATTTTACAATGCTTTAGAATTAATGTTGACATTTGTTTCTGCTCTGACACTCTTCTATAATTCAGTGCATATAAAGTCGGTTTGTGTTCGGTCCAACTGCAGGGCGTCGGTAACGCGGAGGACGTTTGGCCACAGTGGCATCGCCGTACACACCTGGTACGCCTGTCCCACCCTCATCAAGTCCATCTGGGCCATGGCCATCAGCCAGCACCAGTTCTACCTGGACCGAAAGCAGAGCAAGGTGTGTGTTTGTTTTTCCAGGGTTCCCGTGGATCCTTAAAAAGCCTGAAAATGTCTTAAATTCAGTTTTCCAAAATGTAAGGTAATAAAAAGTCTTAAATATCTTAAATGATAGCCTACAACAAAAGTCTTCATTTTTGATTTTAAGAGGTCTTCAATTTGGGAGCGGAAAGACAGGAATCATGATATGACCTAATGTGATGATCAAACTTAAAAAAAATAAATATATTTAATATAATTATTTAATAATAATGAAAGTGTGTTGTTCCCCAACATGCCAAGTGTACCTGGCAAACATTTTGAGTTGATAGTATGAAGGAATCAAAAGCTACAGCATTTGGAACGCAAGTGGCATTTGTTTACTCCGAGTGTCCAAAAACCCTCTCCAAGCAAGTATCCAGATGTTTTATTGAACATTAAAACAGAATAACTGACTATCACACCTGGGGTCGCGAGTTTGAATCCAGGGCGTGCTGAGTGACTCCAGCCAGGTCTCCTAAGCAACCAAATTGGCCCGGTTGCTAGGGAGGGTAGAGTCACATGGGGTAACCACCTCGTAGTTGCTATAATGTGGTTTGGTCTCGGCGGGGCGCGTGGTGAGATGTGCGTGGATGCCGCGGAGAATAGCGTGAAGCCTCCACGTGCACTATGTCTCCATGATAACACGCTCAAGTCACATGATAAGACGCTCGGATTGACGGTCTCAGACACAGAGGCAGCTGGGATTCACTCCACGCCATCTATCTATGTGCGAAGGATCATGTTTCTGTGAATCGATCCCAGAGAAACCATCGCTATAGAGATGCCATTAGCGATTAGCCATCATAGCTGTCATGACACTTTGAAGAATATTTCAGCATCTAAACATTATATTACTTTGAGTGTGGGCTTGTTTGATTCAGAAGTCATGATATGTCTAAATCATGTTTATTATCCATGTTGATTTCAATAATACTCACTGTAGTTTGGTCTCTTAGTGAAACAAATTTACACATTCAATTCTACTAGGCCTGTCGTGATTATTCAGTATCGTCTGATCACTGTTATTGGATCTAATTGTGGTTGTTTGAGATAACCGCATTTATTGTGCTCTTCTAATTCCAATCACATTTGAATGCGCAGATATGGGAATTTTAAATGAATATTTAAATGCCATCAATGTCGTTTGTGTGTCATTCAGTTGAACTCTGAGCATCACTGAGCCGCACCGCGGATGTCAACAAGATCAGCTCCTGTCCCGAAGAATGCATGAAGTGCTTCTCAAACACTCTGATTTGCACGCTGTCAGCAGAAGCTCACGGCAAACTCCCGCAAAAATATAAACAAACAAATAAACGTTGATAGTGAACGCAAATCGCTCCGGTTTCACTTTAATTTAACAATTGTGTAAGAGTAAATCTTCCTTGTCATAGCAGGTTCAGACACACCGTGTTAATGGCACACAATGACACAAAGGACGAGACGCACACTTACTTTATTTCTCTGGAGTGATAAAAGGATAAAACTAAATCCTTTAACCGTCTAGACTACCAACTTTCAGCAATCATCAGGGCTGCTTGAACACACACACACACCCACTCACTCACACACACTCGCACACTCATTCGCTCACTCACTCACACACACACACTCTTACACATAAACACACTCGCACACAAACACACACTAACACTCACACTTACACACACATGCACTCACACAAACTCACACACTTACACACTCACTCTTACGCACGCTCACACTTACACGCTCACACACACTCGCACACAAACACTCACACTAACACGCACTCACACACACACTCTTACACACACACGCACACACACTCACTCTCTCACACACACACTCGCACACTTACACACACACACTCATTCTCACACATGCACACGCACTCACACACGCACTCGCACACTAACACACAATCGCACTCACTTGCACACACACTCGCACTCACACACACACACTCTCTCGCACAAACACACTCACTCGCACACACACACACACACACACATAAATATCTGTGTCTGATTTTGCTCAAGGATTCTGTTACACTTATAAAAGCTGTGGAATTCTTGTCTCTTGGAAAATCCAGTCACATCATTCTCTCTCTCCAGCTCTGTGTCTCTTTCTTTCTCAGAGTAAGATCCATGCAGCGCGCAGTCTGAACGAGATAGCCATAGACCTGACCGAAACAGGAACCCTCAAGACATCCAAACTGGCCAACATGGGCAGCAAAGGCAAGATCATCAGCGGGAGCAGTGGGAGCCTGCTGTCCTCAGGTTAGAACGCACACAGATCGCAAAGCATTGTCAAGTTTATGTCCTATCATTTGTTAGAATCCAGTGTTCATCATCTGACCTGATGATGTCATAAAGTGCATGTGTTTGTTTGTATATGTGACTTTTCTGCGGGGTGAGAATGTGAACAGCTCTTCATGATGCTGGTTTTGGACTCTTGCCGTGGTGTCATTCATCAAACACACGGAGTGTGATCGGCAGAATTAAATGTGCTCATAGCTGGACTCCTCTGATGTCAGTCATATGATCTCCTCTTTCATCTTGGCCATTTGTCTTCAGCCTTTTAATCGCTGACCGCACATGTATGAGAACTACACTCTGATGAATTTGTTTGCTCTGGTCACAATGGAAGTCAATGGGGGCCAATTTTTGGAGGGTTTAAAGGCAGAAATGTGAAGCTTATAATTGAATAAAACCATTCTTCTGTTAAAACTCATGTATTATTTGAGATGTAAAGTTGTTTAAATCATCGTTTTTAGTCAATTTAGGTTTTTGGGGATTGTTGACATTACATCGTCATGGTAACGAATTTGTAAAATTGGCTATAACTTTGCACAGATGCGATTTAGTATGTGATTTTATAACACTAAAATCATATTAATGCACATATTGTTTATGTCTTGTGGCTGTACTTTTGAAACAGTGAGTATTTTAATGTTCAAAAATTGTCCTCCATTGACTTCCACTGTAATTGCCTCACTGGACTCCTTATTTTTTCTTTTTTTAAAAGAAAAGAAGGGATGAGTCAAAATAAATTTTTCTGGTAATCAATATTTTACCACAAATGCTGTCGATTGAGCCGGAATATTTTTTATAATTTTTTAATCATGATACCTGTTAATTGTAAGGTGTTACCAATAAAATATAATTAAAAATAATCATATTATCTAGAATAACATTCACTGTTGACTCGTGAACAATAAGACCAGAGATTTAATTATTAAAATGACAATTCCCTCAAAAAGGAAAACATTTACTCAATCATGTCGTTCCAAACACATTTACATTTATTCATTTGGCAGACGCTTTTATCCAAAGCGACTTACAAAAGAGGAAGAACATCAGCGAATCATCTTAGGGAGACAGTGGTACAAAAAGTGCCATACTACAAAGTTTCACTATCATCAGAATAGTATACAAAACAGATTTAAGTGCAACAAGAAATGTAAATTATTATTATTTTTTATTTTTTTTAAGTGACCGGTTAAGTGCTTTTGGAAAAGATGTGTTTTTAGCCGTTTTTTGAAGATAGAGAGTGAGTTAGCTTCCCGGATTGAGTTGGGAAGGTCATTCCACCACCGTGGTATGATGAAACTGAGAGTCCGGGAAAGTGTTTTGGTGCCTCTTTGTTTTGGTACGACAAGGCGACGTTCCTTAGCCGAGGCTTCTGGTGGGAACGTAGCTCTGCATAAATGTTTTTAGGTATGCTGGAGCAGACCCAGTGACTGTTTTGTATGCCAGCATCAGAGCCTTGAATTTAATACGTGCATCAACCGGCAGCCAGAGGAGAGAGACGAGGAGGGGTGTAACATGTGCTCTCTTAGGTTCATTAAAGACCAGACGTGCTGCTGCATTCTGGATCATTTGGAGAGGTCTAACTAGCACATGCAGGGAGTTCTGCAATGAGAGCGTTACAGTAGTCCAGTCTAGAGATGACATGTGACTGAACAAGACATGTGTGGCATGTACAGAGAGGAAGGGTCTTCCTGATATTGTAGAGTGTAAACCTACATGATCTTGCAGTCTTTGAGATGTGGTCTGTGAAATTTAGCTCCTCATCAACACCTTTTACTTTTTTGTTTTCTTAGGCCACATCTGCATTTATCAGGAGGCATTTGAAAGCGGCGTTTTCGTTTTCATCTACACAGCCTTTAAGTGTTTTCCAGAAGTTGCTCATCCTCACTGAAACATGAAAATGTGTAATCACCTGCTCATGCGGAAAATCGCCATTCCATGTATGTCTGAAACGCAATTGTGGTCTGTCACTAAACACCGATTCCGAGAAAACTTCCAGTCGTCTTTGAATGAATGCAACGTGAAGGTTGTACAAAGTAACATTCATCTTTAAAAGAGATGAAGACATTCATCTCCTGGGTAGCTCAGCGATTATTGATGCTGACTATCCCCCCTGGAGTTCGCTAGTTTGAATCCAGGGCGTGCCGAGGTCTCCTAAGCAACCAAATCGGCCCGGTTGCTAGGGAGGGTAGAGTCACATGGGGTTTGCTCTCGGTGGGGCGTGTGGTGAGTTGTGCGTGGATGCAGCGGAGAATAGTGCAAAGCCTCCTAGGTCTCCATGGTAACATGCTCAACAAACCACGTGATAAGATGCGCAGATTGACTGTCTCAGACGCGGAGGCAGCTGAGATTCATCCTCCGCCACCATGAGAACTTGGAGTGCATTAGGAATTGGGCATTCCAAATTGGGAAGAAAATGGGAGAAAAAACTCCTATCAACACTGATATCAGACACAACTGTACCGCTATAACACGGACCATCAGCTTGATTGTTTTGGTTTAATGTATCACATGACTGCATCACATGACAGCAAATACGTCATCGTTTTCAGATATATCCATTTTCCCAGTCCGCGCTACAATGCCAAGACGGTGTTTTGTTTCCGATTGATTCATTGCTGGGAGAGCGTTTTTCGAAAAGCCTAGTTTTTGCTGACAAAAACGCCACCTCGGTGTGGACGGAAGGCAAAAATGATGAGATGCGCTTTAAACGAATACGTATTAGTGTGGACGTGGCCAGAATATTCTCTAAGTCACCATTCACTTTGATTTGCATCTTTTTTTTTCCTCCATACACTGAAAGTGAATGGTGACTGAGGCTAACGTTCTGCCTAACATCTCGTGTTTGCGTTAAACATAATAAAGTCAGTGATACAAGTTAGAACAATATGAGGGTAAGTAAATGATGATAGAAATTACGTTTTTTTGGTGAACTGTCCCTTTATATAAGTAAATGGATTTCAAGTTGTCTCCACTTTTATGAGCATTTATGAGCATGTTTGTTTATTCAGATTTAACACTTCTGAATGCATGCATTGCTATAAATGCACTACAGTTAAACACACAGGCCAAGTGTGTGTGTGTGTGTGCTGCTCTGTTAAGCCCTCTGATGCTTTAGTCCTGCTATCCTTCAACCTGTTCCATCCTCCCGATGCAGGGGACCTCCTTCACTCTATATTTAGTGCCTGGAAGGATAGTGAGATTCAGAGAGGGGCTCTGCAAAACAATGTCCCTCTGTCCCAGCGACAGAATTGTGCACTGTGTGCATCATGCGGCGTGGGACCTTTCTTAAACACACATGTGGTAGTTTTGCTTGATAGGTTCACTGAAGGACAGTTCTGCTCCACTTGAGTTCCCATGAACCCCACCCTGAGACACTCGGAGACAATTTTGTTCAGATTCCCTTTGCTGGATGTTTTCCACAGGAACAATATGACTCGGTTTATTTGGCAAGTCAGCAGATCCAAACCTGACGGAGCGGAAAAGCTCTTTGTAGCTAAATTCTCCCTCTTTCACACACACATACACGTGAGCTAGGAGACTTTACACTCTCTGATTGACTTGTGTGTTCGGGGTGATTCTGGAGGGACCTCACAGTCCTAGTAGGGCCCATTTAAGGGGCTCACCTACCCACTGTTTGGAATGTAAACTCAAATGTCAAATGAAAGCAACCAAATTATCCCGGTTGCTAGGGAGGGTAGAGTCACATGGGGTAACATCCCTGTGGTCGCTATAATGTGTTTAGCGCTCTTAGTGGCGCGCGTGGATGCCGTGGAGAATAGCGTGAAGCCTCCACATGCACTACGTCTCCATGGTAACGTGCTCAACTCGTCCTCCGCCACCCGGATTGAGGCGAGTCACTACGCCACCATGAGGACTTGGAGCACATTGGGAATTGGGCTTTACAAATTGGGGAGAAAAGGCATTGATGAGACAATATTGGCCTTCAGTCCACAGCAATCCTTTAAGCAGTTGAAATAGAAAAGCCCTTATTATAAATCTATTTTGGACTGATTGACTAAGGAGGCGTCAATGTACACTTGCGTCAGACGTACACATTTGGAGCATCTCACTTCGGTTGCGTCGCATCTACTGATCATCATACCGTTTTTAGGACGCTGTGTCAAGTTAAACGTATTTTGAAACGCAAGAATGAGACTCCTCTTGTGCCGTCAGCTGTGGTTGTGTCTAGAAGGTAACCGTCTCGCGCCAGGGTTCGCATGCATTGGCGCCGCTAGCGCCATCAAATTAACTTCATGTTGACATGCAAGTGTTGCAAGTTCCAGTTCATATTTTTAAAATCAAAAGCAGAATCATATATGTAGTGCATTCGATTTACAGGGACAGAAAAGTTGGCAAACACACTCTGACATGTCAGGCTTGGTGATGTGTAGTCCCGTTCACTCTCTATTACTCCTGACCCTTCACTTATTCCCTAAAATATCCCCCCTCACAAACAGACATACTAGACAAATCACATTCCTCAGCAAGCATTCCTCTGAAAAGATACCAAATGGTCCCAAAGGTATCGTTTACTCAGCTTCATGTTGTTCCAAACCACACACATGCACTCGCAGGCACACACACTTCATATTCTGATCCACATATTCCAATGTATCCCTGTTGGGACCCTTTGTTCAATTCAGTCCAGAAACGCACACACACACACACTCTGCCCCTTTCAGGGCATCGGAAGAGGTGAAGCACACACCCTCTTACTAAATGAGAAGGTCAATCTAATTGTTTAGATGAAGTCTGGAGCTGTTGATGCTGGTTTGCCCTTTAAATGTTTCTGATCTTTGACCACTTGGTCACACACACACGTATGTGTGCCTATTTGGTTTGTATGTTACAAATGTTATGTGTGGATCTGACTAACCGTGTGTGTGTGTGTGTGTGTGTGTGTGTGTGTGTGTGTGTGTGTGTGTGTGTGTGTGTGTGTGTGTGTGTAGGCTCTCAGGAGTCAGACAGCTCTCAGAACGCTAAGAAGGACATGTTGGCGGCTCTGAGGGCCAGACAGGAAGCTCTGGAGGAGACGCTCAGACTGAGAATTGAGGAACTGAAGAACTTCTGCATCAGAGAAGCGGTGAGGATCGAAACCTTTGTACAACATCAGCATAACATAAACCCTGCTAAAAAGATCAGCTATGCCAGTCACTAGCTTATGTTATCTTTTGGTTGCTGGTGTCTACACCAGGCCTTTAAATTATCTTTACAAGCTTCATCAGAAAGTTCTTCCCCAGCTAGGTTCAGCTGGACCAGCACTAAATGGCATAAATCAGCCTAGACCATCATGGGTTTTGGACGCTGGTTAAGCTGGTATTTTTATTAAGGGAACTGTCTGTTGTCTACATAGGCAGCTACCTTCTAAGACAGCATCCTAATGTCTAAAAATGTCGCCTAGGTAGACTGCTCACTAGAACAGAGCTACTGAGAGTCTTAATATCATGCTCGCCTGTATGTATAAACAAATACACACACACAAAACACGTTTAGTACGAGGGTAAAGGAGTGTTTTGTGTTTTTCAGGAGCTGACCGGAAAGCTTCCTAAAGAATATCCTCTGGACCCTGGGGAGGAGCCGCCCACCGTCAGACGCAAAATCGGCACAGCCTTCAAACTGGACGAGCAGAAGATCCTGCCCAAGGGAGAGGTCAGTGACCCCTGTTGACTGTAGGGATGGTTGTCATGGTCAGGAGTTATTACGTGAACTCTGGCTCTGCTCGAGTGGTCGTCATGTTTTTAGTCTCATTTAAAGTTCACATTTCTGAACCGCTGATCACCATAAGTTTTTCATCATAAACTGCCCTTTAGACCCAAATCAGACTTCCCTGGCATGATCAGAGGAAGTAGCGATAGTGCTGTGTGTGTGTGCGTGTGTGTGTTGAGTTCAGTTGCAGCCAAAAGAGCCGAATTACAAAACACAGAAAAAGAGCTGTGTCTGTTTGTGTATGCGTGCGCGTCTGTTTGTGTGCGCGTCTGTTTGTGTGTTTTTGCGTGTGTGTTTGTTTGTTTGTGTGGGGTGTGTGTGTGTGTATCTGTTTGTGGTGTGTGTTTTTGCATGGGTGTGTGTGTGTGTGTGTGTTTGTTTGTTTGTGCGTGCGTGCGTGCGTGCGTGTGTTTTTTTGCGTGTTTGTGTGTTTGTATCTGTTTGTGGTGTGTGTGTTTTTGCGTGTTTGTCTGTTTGTGGTGTGTGTGTGCATGTGTGTATCTGTTTGTGGTGTGTGTGTGTGTGTGTGTGTTTTTTTTGCGTGTTTGTTTGTGTGTGTGTGTGGTTTTTTTGCGTGTTTGTTTGTGGGTGTGCGTGTGTCTGTCTGTTTGTTTCTGTGTGCGTGCACGTGTGTGTATCTGTTTGTCGTGTGTGTGTGTTTTTTTGCGTGTTTGTTTGTGTGTGTGTGTGTGTTTGTTTGATTGTGTGGGTGTGCATGTGTCTGCATGTGTTTGTTTGTTTGTGTGGGTGTGCGTGTGTCTGTCTGTTTGTTTCTGTGTGTCTGTGTGTGCGTGCACGTGTGTGTATCTGTTTGTCATGTGTGTGTGTTTTTTTGCGTGTTTGTTTGTGTGTGTGTGTGTGTTTGTTTGATTGTGTGTGTGTGTGTTTGTTTGATTGTGTGGGTGTGCATGTGTCTGCATGTGTTTGTTTGTTTGTGTGGGTGTGCGTGTGTCTGTCTGTTTGTTTCTGTGTGTCTGTGTGTGCGTGCACGTGTGTGTATCTGTTTGTGGTGTGTGTGTGTTTTTTTGCGTGTTTGTTTGTGTGTGTGTGTGTGTTTGTTTGATTGTGTGGGTGTGCATGTGTCTGTATGTGTTTGTTTCTGTTTGTGGTGTGTGTGTGTGTGTGTGTGTGTGTGTGTCTGTTTGTGTGTCTGGTTGTGTGTGTGTGTGTGTGGTTTGTTTGTGTGGGTGTGCGTGTGTCTGTGTGTGTGTGTGCGTGTGTGTCTGGTTGTGTGTGTGGTTTGTTTGTGTGGGTGTGCGTGTGTCTGTGTGTGTGTGGAATTATATTTAGGTTATAAATGGTAATTACAAGGGTATAATGCTATAAATGTGGTTTATTTAAATGTATTATGCTATAAAAAACATTGTGAGGGTTTAGGGGATAGAATCTATAGATTGTGAAGTATAAAAAGGTAGATTATGAATAGGTAGAATCCTCATAAAACATGAGAGAGAGAGATTTATCCAAGCCGTTGACATGCGGTTAAAGTGTTGAGTTTGTGTGTTTATATATGATGGATAAATATTGATTTTGAGTGATTAATTTTAACCATTGATAAGAGGTCACAATATCTTCGATGTCTCCGTGTGTGTGAGAATTTGATGAGACATCTTGGCGCCCTCGCCTGTCTTGTCTTTCTGATATAGTGTGTGTTGACAGTCTTATTTTACTTTGTTGTGCTCTTCAGGAAGAGGAACTGGAGCGTTTGGAGCGGGAATTTGCAATCCAGTCTCAGATAACGGAGGCAGCACGGCGGTTAGCATCAGACCCTCACATCAGCAGCAAGAAGCTGAAGAAGCAGAGGAAGACGTCTTATCTAAACGCTCTGAAGAAACTTCAAGACATCGAGAACGGCATCAATGAGCACCGCGTTCGCTCCGGGAAGAAACCCACACAACGTGCCTCTCTCATCATAGAGGGTGAGGAATCACTCTAATCATTTGCAGAGCTCCTGTGAGTTCATTATGTGTTTCCTCTGTAAAGTCTTTCATGCTGAGAGCAGGAGTTGTCTGACCTCCCACAAGACCTATAAAACACAGTGCAAACATGTGTTACCTCTACAGCAATTCATTTAACACAGTCATGTGGTCGTACACACGTCTGTGCATGATGTTGAAGAGTTTCTTAGTGTCTTTTGTTCCACAGAAGCGAATATCGGCTCAGAGGACAGCTCACTCTCTGACGGCCTGGTGCTGGATGATGGTGAGTTTGTACAAGCTTGCACAATTAACACACACATTTAACTTACTATAGAGCTGTTCAGCCGTGACAAATTCTTTTAAAGCTACCATTATAAAACCCGTAGTATTATCCCGAGGGAACCCATGGCGAATTCTGTTACAGGGTTTTGGACTTCAACCTGAACTGCTACTTGCATCATATGTAAATAAGGCATAACGCAACAAAGCAACTAACTATAAAAGCTATAAAAATATCGTTTTTATAGTCTGAACAGGACAAAAACACATGCAATCTGGTTTTTACGTGCCTGATCCAAACCACATCCATAGGTGATTTTTGTTAATGCGTCTTATGGTGCGTTCACATACAACGCAATGGAAATATTTGCAGCGCGAGTTTGACCGCTTCAACCAAATTTCACGCTATGCGACTAATTATGTCTTTGATTAGCCAGTGGCTGGTAGACTTTCAGATTTCACTCACCATTGACTGATTGGTATAGTGGCTTAGACGTTTAACACGGAGACCCTTTCGCTGTGTGTAAAAGTTTGGTTTGACTTGTTCTGTGTGTCCAAAGACAAGATCCACGTAATCCATTTGTCATTGAATAAATCTCTTTTAATGCCCTTTCTGGGTTTTTTTTGTCAGTTGGTGTTTAAAAACAACAACAAAATAAACTAAATAAATAACAGTAAAGGCACCGTGCATGTCCTCTCTTGTATATATGCGCTCACTGTATGATGCCAGTTTTCTTAAAGAGACAGGACCGATTTTGCATTCGTTGTCAATGTAAATACTTACATTATGTAAGTCAATGATAAACATGTAACGAGCAGCATAATATATGCAATTTTAATACATTTTTGTTGGAATAATTTCAGTAGTAAATGTTTCGAAAGTGTCTTATTTGCATTTTTATATTCATGGGTGCTGACACATTTTTTCAAAAGCTTAAATGTGACATTTTTTTGTGACCAAAAACTATTTTTAAAGCATTTTCATTATATTAAAAAAAAAACATTCAACAACTCTGTCTCCCAAAGTATAGCTAGGTCAATAATACACACATATACACCAGCCTAACATCCAGTCATGTATACATCTATACCTTAAACTTCACTTCCTCTCCCTCTCTGTTCTCTAGATGACCCCCAGATGACAGGAACCCCCACGTTCTCGCCGGCTGCCTCCCCACATAAAGGCCTCCCGCCCCGACCCCCCACCCACAGCCGGCCTCCTCCCCCGCAGTCCCTGGACGGACTGCGACACCTGCACTACCAGCGCAGCGACTATGATAAGTCTCCCATTAAACCGCGCATGTGGAGCGAAAGCTCATTAGACGAACCCTATGAACGGGTGAAGAAACGTTCCTCCCACTCCAGGTACGGACGAATCGGCAACCACTTCTCCTGCACTGTTAAAGCATGAGTAGGCACATGGCATAAGGCCTATACACAATGAACATGATTCAAACACGTCAATGCCAGCCCAATGGAACCTGTCACACAAAGTGCGCAAATCTGCCCTGCAACAAAATGCAACATACATGTTTTTGCGTGTGAATCTGCCTTATTCATCCTAATTAGATGACCAGTTTATTATTCTCTTCTTTCTGCAGTAGTCACAGGCGGTTCCCCAGCACAGGCAGCTGTGAAGCAGGTGGGAGTAACTCTCTTCAGAACAGCCCTGTGCGCTCCCTCCCTCACTGGAACAGCCAATCCAGCATGCCCTCCACTCCTGACCTGAGAACACGGAGCTACGTCCACTCGGCCAGGTGCTGCCACACACACACACACACTCTCATTCTCTAGCATCCTCTGTTGTCAACATGCCAACATAATCTATTATTTTAGTATCTGTTTGCCCACTTATAAGGAATGTTGCGGGTTCAATGCACGTTAATTATGTTTTCTTCTCTTTCTCAGTCTAACTCAGCCCTTCCGTGGGCGAAGTTCCAGTCTGGAATCTCAGGGGAAGCTGCTCTCCTTGGAGGCGGACACCGAAACAGGACTTAGCCCTGACCTCTTCCTGTCAGGTCCACAGAGGACAGGAAGTAATGGCTCGATGGTCCCTGACGACTGCTCGTCGTGCACCAGCCACTCCAGCTCGGAACATTACTACCCCTCGTCCACCTCCAACCCCAACTACTGCACACTAGCCGAGGACTCGCCCTCTAAAGCCCGGCAGCGCCAGCGGCAACGGCACAAATCCGCCGGGCACCTGGGTGCTTCCAACTCTGGCAGCATGCCCAATCTGGCGGCCCGCAACGGAGGCACTCACGGAAGCGTGTGCGGCAGTCACCAGGGCGTGTACCTCCACAGTCAAAGCCAGCCCTCATCGCAGTACCGAATCAAAGAGTACCCGCTTTACACAGAGGGCAGCAGCCCCAACGCTGTGGTGGTCCGCAGCCTGGAGAATGACCAGGAGGGGCACTACAGCGTCAAGGCGCAGTTTAAGACCTCCAACTCCTACACAGCCGGGGGCCTTTATAAGGAAGGGTGGGGCTCCGGAGAGGATGGGGAAGTGGGCGGGGGCAGCGGGAAGTTGACGCCTTCTCGTTCACAGATTGTGAGGACTCCATCTCTGGGCAGGGAGGGGGGAGGAGGGGGGCGGGCAGCGGTGTCAGAGGAACTGAGATGCTGGTATCAGCGCTCGTCTGGATCACTGAAGGAGCACAGAAGCATCACGCACACAAGCTCTAATGCATCAGATGGACGTGGGGGACGGATAGGAACACTAGGAAAGGAGTCACCAGGTCAGCAGGTTACACAAATATGCAATGTACACAAAAAACAAAAGGTGACTTAGACATAAAGGGATTTACAATTTAGAGGCGTTATTTTAGAACTCAACATCATGATTCATAACTGGTAACATCATACAACTCTTAAAGGAGTAAAAAAAAAACTACTAACAATTTATGCCAAATTATGTCGTAATTTAATGTTTTAAACTTATTTCTAACAGTCAAATATTGCGTACAGTCCCAGTACGCTTAACAAATTTGTCTGGCTTTCACAAAATGAGCAGCGAGTGCTGTTCTCTCCTATGTGAAACCAGTCCTGCCCGACTGGCTTCGAGCGGGATTCGAACCGGTGTCTCCGGCATGGGAGGTGGGTGCACTAACGAGGAGGCTAAAGGCTACAGCTCCTAGTGTCAGTCGCTAGTGCGCCTCTTGAGGCCAGGGGAGTGAGGTTTACACATACCGCACAGCTATAACACACCAGCTGGCTCCCGTTACACTACTCCCATCCGGGTCACGGCACCACTGCAACCGGACCCGCTCCGAGTGGGATTCACACCGGCATCTCTGGTATGGGAGGCAGGTGTGCTAACGAGGAGGCTAATTGCTACAGCCCCTCGTGTCAGTCGCTAGTGACATCTTGAGGCCAGGGGAGTGAGGTTTACACATACCACACAACTATAACGCACCGGCTGGCTCCCGTTACATTACTCCCCTTAACCTCACTCCCATCCGGGTCACGGCACCACTGCAACCGAACCTGCTCAACCAGCTCAGAGCGGGATTCAAAACAGCGCCTCCGGTATGCGAGGCGGGTGCACTAATATGGAGGCTGAAGGCTACAGCCCCTAGTGTCAGACGCTAGTGCAGCTCTTGAGGTCAGGGGAGCGAGCTTTACAAATACCGCACAGCTATAACACACCGGCTGGCTCCCGTTACACATGGTCACACTTCAACATGGTCATAATATTTGCAGTTTGAAATTCAGATTTCTTTTAGTATACATCAGTGGTGCAATGGCTTAACGTGCACCTAATGTTGTATTTTCTTCTTTGTGAATTATGAGTTAAAGGAATATTCTGGGTTCAATACAAGTTAAGCTCAATCGACAGCATTTGTGCCATAATATTGATTACCACAAAAAATAACTTTAGCAAAATTCGGGGGCCTGGGTAGCTCAGTGGTGAAGACGCTGGCTACCACCCCCTAGAGTTCGCTAGTTCGAATCTCAGGGTGTGCTGAGTGACTCCAGCCAGGTCTCCTAAGCAACCAAATTGGCCCGGTTGCTAGGGAGGGTAGAGTCACATGGAGTAACCACCTTGAGGTCACTATAATGTGGTTCGTTCTCGGTGTATGCCATGGATGGCGTGAAGCCTCCACATGCGCTATGTCTCCGTGGCAACGCACTCAACAAGCCACTCAGGCAACTGAGATTCGTCCTCTGCCACCCGGATTGAGGCGATTCACTATGCAACCATGACGACTTAATAGCGCATTGGGAACCGGGCATTCCAAATTGGGTGAAAAAGGGGAAAACCTTTTCTAAAAAATATTTATAAGATTTAAACAACATTGCAGCTCAAATAATACACAAGTTTCAACAAAAGAATGAGTGTAAGTGCTTACATTTCTGCCTTATTAACCCTCCAAAAATTGGCCCCACTGAATTTCCATTGTAAGTGCCTCGTCGTAACACAGATTTGTGCTCCGAAAATATTGCTACAGCCAGAATATTCTACTTTGAATTGTCTGTTCCGGGCCGGAATATCTGTCTGTGTGTTGGCCTGTGCGATCCCGCCCACTGCCCACTCACCAATAGTATTTCGACACACCTGGTTGCCAGATTTGAAACAAGTTAGCGTTCAAACACAGCGCACTGCAGCCATGGAAGACAGCAATGCATCTAGCTAACATAGACAGTTATACAAATCGCCATGACCTTGTTTATAATTTGCAAACAATAACAACCATTGTTGCCAACTTAGCGACTTTGTCGCTATTTTTAGCGACTTTTCAGACCCTTTTAGCGACATTTTTTCAAAAAAGCGACTAGCGACAAATCTAGCGACTTTTTGGACAAACCTTAGCAACTTTCCAAATATCGCCAGTACTGCAAGCGTGAGGTCTTACTTCCCCGCTGCGTCTGCTCTGTTCAGTGAGCGGCTGAGAGGAGCAGCACATTCCGTTGACTGCACGCCATAGACATGAATGAGCTGCGCATGTGCACGCTGTGTTAGCAGGAACCAATCAGTGATCACATAGCAGCTGCCTTCTCCTTTGTTTTAATTCAAAACATTTAATTTGACCGTTTTTTCTTGGCATGCGCTTATATTCACTACTAATCAGAGTTTTAGTTCATTCCGGTTCGGTTTCTGAACTCTCCGACTTCAGATCGTATATTTACAGACTCTGATACATTTTACTTATCCAAACACAACAATAAACCTTCTTCAAACTCATAAACATGTAACGTTAGCTAAGTTCCGTTCCGTTGTCTAACAGAAAATATGTAATTGAGAACCGTTTTACTGGACATTCGGCTATATACTTATATAAAAACAGTATGAGCACGGTTTAGGGGAGATAACCGTTATTATAAACTGAAGTAGGCTACAGTACCGACAAATTAGGCAGAATGCAAATACGACGCGATGACGTCATTAATATGCTAATGACGCATGACGTCATCTGGCGACATTTAGCTACTTTTCGAGCAGGCTTTAGCTACTTTCCATTGAAAATAGTTGGCAACACTGATAACAACATTGCAAATGTATCCATTAGCTGAGCATCTTTCAGTGTAAGGCTCGTCTTGCCATTGTCAGTATGCTCGTTCCTGTTGCGTGTCCTCAACCTGGCAACCCGCGTGAGCTTCGAGTCTGGGGAGGAGGGGGTGGGCGGGGGAGACAACTCTCCAATATTTTGAATTTGGTCTGCGGTACCCATTTTAAACGCTGGTATGTATGGTACCAGCAACCTATTTAATTTGACACTGACAGGTTTCTACTGTATGTGCTAATGCACTGATTCAGCATCTCTCAGACCTCTCTTATTTGTCCACTGAAGTACTTTGTGTGTGTGTGTGCTGTGTGTGTGTGTGTGTGTGTGTGTGTGTGTGTGTGTGTGTGTGTGTGTGTGTGTGTGTGTGTGGAGGCTGTCAGGGTGGTCTGGTCAGTGTGTGGGGGGATTATCACCTCATTCTGGGTGGCAGAAACACTCAGAGATCCAAACCTCTTCCAGGAGCTCTCACACTGTCAAGAGGGTGATAGCAAGGAGCAGTCAGCTTTATCTCTGACACATGACACCTAGCTCTACTGTATGCGTTAGCGTGTAGTAATAATAATAATGTATGTGTTTGTTTTAGCTGCATCTCCACACAGTCAGAGGAGTGGAACGCCCTGTAGTAACCCTGCAGCTACACCTCCTTGTAGCCCACAACACATCCTCAACTGGCAGAGCGGGTAAGAGAAAGAACTTCCATTTGCCCCTCAGATGACACCGCAGCACCTAGAAACTGTATTTTAGTTTTTAAAGAGTTTCTAGAAACATGTAGATGGATTAAACAAAATTAGTTTACAGCTAGATCTAATTGGTAAGTAGTCATCTTAACAGCATGCGAGTGAATAGTAGTTAAAGGAGTTCATAGTGTTATAAATGTGTTATATCACAAACTCAGTGCTGGTGCTTCATCACTAAAGCATTACCCATTGACCCACTTAACTACACAAACACAAAGTCTATAGCTACATAAAATCATTTTCAGCTTGGTTCTCTAAGATAGTGTGTGTGTTCTTGTCTTTGAGATTACACGGCTTTGTTACTTTGTAAGTGGGACGTTATTTCAAAGAGCAGGACGTTGGTCAAAGTTTGGACTCTTGGTTTAGACTGAGGTTCGCCTAACTGTACCCAGTGCTTTGTGTGTGTTTGTGTGTGTGTTCACTTTAATTGTGTGTAACAGTGTCGAAATTACACAACTCCCTTTATATTAACTGGTCACTGCTACCCACAAATGCTAACCTCTGTCTCTCTTCCTCTCTCTGTCTCACTAATCCACCTCTGCTTGAATGTGTGTGTGTGTGTGTTTTCTCGGGGCAGTGATGCAACTGAAAGTTCTCCTACTGAAGACCGCTCTTCCTCTCACCAAAGCACTGACCAGTAGAGAGGTACTCTCTCTCTCTCTCTCTCGCTCTCTCTCTCGCTCTCTCTCTCTCGCTCTCTCTCTCGCTCTCTCTCTCTCTATGTCTCTCTGCATGTCCTGTATATCACTTCTTCACTCCTTCGCCTTTTTTATTGCGCTTTGTCATTTTCTTGTGTGCTAAATTTAACTTGTAACTGAATTTGTTAGTTAAAATGAGTTAAAATGTTTAACCCTTGTGCGACCTTCTTCATTATTTATTTATTTTTTTCGATCATTTTGGCTGTGTTCATGTCAACGGCATAAATTTTGCCGAAGGTGTGTATTTTTGGGGGAATTTTTATATATCCTACAATACATCTATAATACACTGTGTACACAAAATAGTTACACTCAGGACCTTCAGGACAAAATATACCCATTAAAACTGCAATATTTCATCCCAGTGCCATTAAAGCATAAAATCATGAATTCTGTGATATTATGTTTTCATTCTGGAGCCCTGGATTTAATTTATTATTATTGTTTTTTATATATCTTCCACCAGATGGTGTGATTTTCTTCATGTTTAGCCTATGGAGCAAATACATGCTTTTCCCTTATTTTCTGTTAGGTGTGTGTGTGTGTGTGTGTGTGTGTGTGTGTGTGTGTGTGTGTGTGTGTGTGTGTGTGTGAGCGTGTATTTATCACTTTGTGGGGACCAAATGTCCCCATAAGGATAGTAAAACCCGAAATTTTTGACCTTGTGGGGACATTTTGTCGGTCCCCATGAGGAAAACAGCTTATAAATCATACTAAATTATGTTTTTTGAAAATGTAAAAATGCAGAACGTTTTCTGTGAGGTTTAGGTTTAGGGGTAGGGTTAGGTTTAGGGGATAGAATATAAAGTTTGTACAGTATAAAAACCATTATGTCTATGGAAAGTCCCCATAAAACATGGAAAAACAACGTGTGTGTGTGTGTGTGTGTGTGTGTGTGTGTGTGTGTGTGTGTGTGTGTGTGTGTGTGTGTGTGTGTGTGTGTGTGTAAACAACAGTGGCATTTAAAGGGTTAAAATCCTGAAAATGAATTAATATTTGGTTGTTATGATCAGGACTGATGTTGGTTAAACAATGCAAGTCAGTGAAAGTGGAAAATAATATTAATATATAATATTTTTATGGTAGTTTTTTATTTACTTTTAATCTGACACTGCACAAAAATTGTTGCTAATCATTGAGATATCCCAGACAGTGATGATAGAAAAAAAAAAAAAAAGAAATCCTCAGTATTTAGCATTTGGAAAATAATTGTTTTTTTTAATTTAATAAAAATCAACAGTGGCACTATATAAACTGGCATTTAAAGGGTTAAAATCCTGAAAATGAATTAATATTTGGTAGTTAAAAAAATGAACTAATTGAAAGTGGAAAATAATATTAATATATAATATTTTTATGGTAGTTTTTATTTACTTTTAATCTGACACTGCACAAAACAATAATAATGCATCAAAATCAATGTTGTTGCTAATCATTGAGATATCCCAGACAGTAATGATAGAAAAAAATAAAATAAATCCTCAGTATTTAGCATCTGGAAAATATATATATATTTTTTTTATTTAATAAAAATCAACAGTGGCACTATATAAACAAACTGGCATTTAAAGGGTTAAAATCCTGAAAATGAATTAATATTTGGTAGTTAAAAAAATGAACTAATTGAAAGTGGAAAATAATATTAATATATCATATTTTTATGGCATTTTCTGACGTTGACATTTTTGTCCACGAAGGGCCACGAAGTAATTATTATTATTTTTGGGTTAAAACGTTGTTATTGGGATGAGTGGCATGGCAAAAATATTATATCGTAGTAATGTCATGATAACATTTTATTTTCATTGCAAAAAAATCTATATAATTTTTGGAATTCAATGCTTCTCAAACACTTCACAAAAAGTACAAATCTCATTTGATAACTCTTTTCATATGGTTCTTGATGAACTGTTCGATTAAAGACACCAATATTCAATGAAAGTTACGTTTATTATTGATGCATTTACTATTATATGAATAAACGATTCTTCCACAGAGTCAGTCAGCTGATTACGGTTGTCATGAAATGTAGCAACATGACGGCGAATTAATACAGAATGTGTCATTTTACAACAGCTTTTAATGTAACATCTTTAAAGAAAAGATGTCCAACACGTTCGTCTGTTTCTCATTGCAGATTGCCATTCAACGATAGTTGTTTCCTGAGCAGTCCTCTGTGTGCTGAGATAGCAGACGTACAGTGGTACAGACACGAGAAGGCAAAGCCGGGAACACTCGTCTGAACCCTCATCCCTCATTCCTCTCTCAATAAGAGTGTTCTAACGGCAGGCCTGTCCACTGGCCGGACCTCAACTCCTAATAACCCGTAAGGCTGGAGCCAGTACCACCTCACCTATTTCCTGTCTCTCTCTGTGTATATGCAGCAGTACAGTGCTTATGAACTATGGAAATACAGGAGTCTAAATGGACGGAACTGAGCTTGACCTTTCCCGACCCTCCTTCTTAGACTTTGAACTTTGACCCAGTTAGCTGAAAGCCAGTTCCTCGGTATGCACAAGCCCTCAGTGATTAATCCGTCGCTGGAGTGACGCGCATACGAAAGACTTCTCGTGGACGCATGTATGTGTCAGCGTTGTACTATAGATAAGCCCCAACTCATGCACACACATGCTCAAATAGACATTCGTCCCCTGCTGTCGTGTGTCGCTCTGCACTGATGTCAGAGAATCAACGGCGTTCTCTCTCATACACGACATGCACAAAAACACATTCCGATGGACTGCTTTGTCGTCAACCATCTTCTTTGTAAAGCTCTTTATGTTCTCAGTTCTGGTCAAAAAAAGAAGTGTGACCACAAGCCCTGCCTTCATTCTACAGCCTCTCTTCTGATTGGACTATGAACTATAAATAAGCCTCTGGACCTTTTGTTTGTGGACTTTCTGTTTTTATGTTCTATAATATTTTATGGAAAGAAAAAAGCATTTAAATGGCGAAAGCCTTTCTCCAATCTTCCTGGAATTGAAGATTAACCCTGAAAATATCATAAAAGATGCAACATTGTGAAAAGGATTCCACTGAAATGACAAGATGCATGTAAATCTGAAGTAGATCTGTCGACTCCATGGAACATTATGATAACTGTATCATTAATAACCACACTTCCATTTAAAATTTTAAAACTCTTTAAGAATTTTTTTGTTTTTGAAAGAAATTGATCCTTCTGTTCACCAAGCAGGGCTGGACTGGGAAGAGAAATCGGCCTGGGATTTTACATTAGCAACTGGCCCAAAAGTACATTTCAACTGGCCCAAAAGTACATTTCAACTGGCCCAAAAGTACATTAGCAACTGGCCCAAAAGTACATTAGCAACTGGCCCAAAAGTACATTTCAACTGGCCCAAAAGTACATTTCCAACTGGCCCAAAAGTACATTAGCAACTGGCCCAAAAGTACATTAGCAACTGGCCCAAAAGTACATTTCAACTGGCCCAAAAGTACATTTCCAACTGGCCCAAAAGTACATTTCCAACTGGCCCAAAAGTACATTTCCAACTGGCCCAAAAGTACATGGCAACAGGCCCAAAAGTACATGGCAACTGGCCCAAGTTGTTGGGGGGGTGGGGGGGTGATCGCTGTCCTTTTCTGCATATCGCAGTGCCGTTTTGTGGTCCGTTCTGCATAACGCAGTGGCTCATTTTAGCTTAACGCGGCCCATTCGGCACGTCTTGCGGCCGACACACCGTCCTGCTCGGTTCTCCCGATGGCCGGTCCGCTCCTGATCGGCACCCAAAGTGCGTCGGCCCACCGGGAAAATGCCCGGTATGCCAGATTACCAGTCAAGCCCTGTCACCAAGACCTGTCACCAAGCCCTGACCAAGAACTACAGTAAAGACATTCATAATGTTACAAATGACAATTTGTATGTTTTATTCTGTAGTCTTCAAACTTTGTTCCTCAAAGAATCCTCTTCTTGCAGTAATGCAAGTGTTTTGCATGTGCTGGTCAATGAAGCTGCTAGTTTAAGACATTTTGAGGAGTCTGTTTCTCAAACTAGAGACATTGATGTACTTGTCTTCTTGTTGTGCAACTGAGCCATCCACTTCTTTCTCCTTCCTGGTTAAATCCAGTTTGTCGGTCGTGCACAGAATAGCCTTCATCTCAAACAAAATTGTCTGTTTCTCGTTTGGGAGGTTTCAGAAAACTGAAAAGACACTTGTAAGGGTGTTAATGGGACAGGAGGAGGAAATCATCCTGGTCATCCCAGCCTTCCTTGACCTGGGAGGAGACAGGAGGGGGAAAAAATTAATAAATAAATGGGTGAGGGAAAGGCCAACACAGAGAGAGAGAGAGAGAGAGAGAAAAGAAACTCATTCACCGGTTCTCTGATGCGCCATCGCATGGTCCTCGATCACTCCTCCATCCTCTCAGGCAGACGGCAGTCACTCATCCCCGGGTGGACCGGAGTCAGACCTCCGATCCCCATCGGACCGAACGCACCTCCAC
Source organism: Xyrauchen texanus (assembly GCF_025860055.1). NCBI lineage: Eukaryota > Metazoa > Chordata > Actinopteri > Cypriniformes > Catostomidae > Xyrauchen > Xyrauchen texanus. The sequence continues at coordinate 39,606,780 of NC_068304.1, read as the reverse complement.
ATTCCCGGCGACCCATGGGGACACTCCTTCGCCCCTGGCAGCGGCTCCATCACGCCAAGCGGTCGGGAAGTCCAGTCCCCACTCGCCCCGAAGACGCCGGCCATTCCCCGCATTCGGGAGGTAGGGCTACTCCGTCCCCCGGTGGATGGCAACGATGCTCCCCTGGGTGGATGGCAGTGTTGAGGACTCTGCAACGGGCATCCCTCCTCCTTCCCGGGTTTCGGCACCAATGTAAAGGAGTTAAGATGGGGAAGGAAGAGGTGAGAACCGGCTTAACAGGGCTCAACATAACCACACAGGGCAGCTGCCCGTAATTCTCTCTCACTCTTGAACTGTCGTCACCGGCCGCCTATATCCCTTGTGCGCCCCATCAGGCTGATTGGGGACCGGGCGTGCGTCGTTCCGGCCTGGCCCCGCCCTCCTCCGCTCTACAACACTTTATCGCTAAAACGAGACGAAAAGCTTCTTGAGTACCAAAATAGCACATTGGAATGATTTCTTAAGGATTCGGTGACCGTATTTACTTTGTGGACTGGAGGAATGACTGGGGCTTTGCTAACATGGGTAAATATTGAAGTATAAAATAAATAAAACACTCATTTGAAACAGTAATATACATTTGCAACATCACTAAGGGTTTTGGCAGAACATCCTTGGCGAACAGAAACAAGAATTTATTTTAAAAACAAAAATGTCTTGGTGTTGGTAGTGTACATGATTTCGAGGTATTTGGAAATGTGGTAATGCCCCATAATGCCCTGCTGTATGCATGCAGAACTATCACAGCCCAAAAAACTACAAACCCCATAGTCCTTCTCCGTATACTTGTGACATCAGTAAAGCTGTCTCTAATGCGGAGTTCCATTCAAAGTCAATATTCCTTCTTGATATCCCGATCTCCGACCATAACAGCATTCCATTGTCTGATTCTCGGAAGATGACGCAAAGAGAAGGAAACCTGCAGTGCTAACTCTCTTAGCAAACAAATTGCGGAGGATAAATAAAGCTGTGTGCAATTTATCATTTACCGTATTTCACTCGCCAATCTCTGAACAAGTTTTACTATTATGTCATGTTGCAACATTTACTCATTAATGCTTTTTATTTACTTAAAAGTGAATATTTATCATTCAATTTGTACTTTAACTTGGGTGCACTGCAAAAAGTCATATACTTTCTATGTATTTTTGATTATTTTCCAGTTAAAATGTCTAAACGTCCTTAAAACAAGAAAAGAAAAACCCAATTTAATAGTATAAGAAGATAAATCATTGTGGGTTTCTTATGTTGTTTTTGTTGTTGTTGTTTTTTGAGAGAAATTAACCAAATTTGGTGGGATTTATGCTTAAAACATGACAAAACTATTTGCCAATTGGTTAAGAAAAATAAACATGTTTTCTCTTTTAATCAAGTTTTTTGTTTTCTTACGCCATTGGTCATTTTTTCTTGTTACAAGCATAAACGTAATTTGAATTTTGTTAACTTTGAAAATTCAATTTAGATCATTTTATTGGAAAACAAGGCAAAATGACTAAAACTACTTTTTGCAGTGTTCCCGACATGTTTGTATGACGTAAAGCAACTGCATCTTGGCGAAATCTGAGTTCCCAAGTTGGAACTTCCAGTGGCGTTCCGTTGCACTTTTCCCAAGTAGAAAGTTGGAAATTCCGACTTTCCAAATTGAACGGAACGCAGCATAAAACACAGAACCTTACCTGGGACACCAAACAATTTTGGCCTTGTAGGTTTTATGTTTTTATGTGTTTGTCTTGTGTTTTTAATATTCAGGATAATACTTGCAACTATATAACAATTAAAACATTACGCTTGTGGTTATAAAACCTTAAAGTCAGATGAGCATAACGTAACGAGGCACAAAGACTTAATGGGAGAGTCCACACAAAACAATTACAAAATAAAAGTCATTTACTCAACCTCGTGTTGTTGTTCCAAACCTGTAAAGCAGCTTGTCAACCATTTACTTTCATTGCATCTTTTTTCCATATAATGGTCTGCACTTATATAGCGCTTATGTTAAACCTTAGAGGTTACCAAAGCGCTTTACACTCTGTCCCATTCACACACATTCATACACCAATGATGGCAGAGCTGCTATGCAAGGTGCTAGTCTGCCATTGGGAGCAACTTGGGGTTCAGTGTCTTGCCCAAGGACACTTCGGCATGTGGAGTCATGTGGGCCGGGAATCAAACCGCCAATCCTGCGATTAGTGGCCGACCCGCTCTACCACCTGAGCCACAGCCACCCCATAATGAAAGTGAATGGTGACTGAAGCTGTAGGCCAGCAGAATTCTGTAGAGCATTTCCATTTGTGTTCCACAGGAGGAAAGTCCTACAGATTTGGAACAAAATGCGGAAGAGTAAATGACAGAATTATCATTTTCTGGTGAACCATCCATTTAAAACCAACAACATTTTTCAGGCTAAATGATGTGAAGAATTTCAAGAGATAAGCATTTCAAATGTGACGAGAATAGAGCAGGTGCTTCGTTTTAAAAGCTTAAAACCTCCGTCGTCACCTGCGTGAAAACATGGTGTTTATGCCATCAGCGAGATCTGAACCGAAGCCTCGGGTGCCCCTCGGTCATTTTTGACCGACGAAAAACATCAAGCCATAAAGTTGAAGACCACATTCATGACACGGTCTGCAAGATACAAAACAGTGTGTACGCAAAGTACCTTAAGAAACAGGAAGTTGAAAGCACACCCGTTGCCGTTAATTATCAACATCGTTTAATAAACGTCAAACAGTTGTAGTCCGTGTTCTGTGCATTCAAATATGCAACTAACAACTCTCATTCATTAAAGGGTTGACATCACACTACCGTTACAACCCAAATACTATCACCCATTTCCAAACCCCCAGTTATCGGATGTATATGTCTTGTGCATGCTCAGCGCACACGGTGTAGCTTGAGGTTAAAACTTAAACATGGTTTCAAAACAGCCCTTTCCATATATAAAAGCACCTCACGCTCGTGCATTGAGTTCGCTCTGACCTCGTACCCCCCCGAACCCTTGTAGACCAACGTGAACTCGCACCTCTTGTCTACCTGTACTCAATAAAATGCATCTTTTTATATTAAAAAAAGCTCACGCATTTATCAGCATTTATAGGCAGGACTATGGAAACCTTGTGTTCTTTTAAAAGTTCATCATTGACCATTGGTTTAATGATTTTTATAAATCAGTATTTGTCTTATTTTTCAGTCTAAGCTGGGAGACGGTAACGACACGTTCAGGTGCTACAGGAAGACCAGTTACTGCTTTCGTTTCCCAGCTGTAGACGTTTTCGTACTGTTGTCTAGTCGTAATACCAGTCGTGCAAAATGAAGAACTTTAGTAACTAAACGGTCTCGCACTTCATCTTGACAATAGAGCATGTTTCAGAAGTTAATTTCAGACATAACGGGACACAATTAAAATGGTGTTGTAGAAAAAAACTAAAGTGGAATTGTGGGGCGGGATCAATATAACCAAATTCCACATTTTAATTTATTCTTTTTTTTTCTATTAAGAATTTGTATAATAACATTTTTCAAAAGCGGTGTTGTTGTTACTGATACAGAATTTTCCAGATGAGAGATGTGTTGGTTTTTGAGATTCTGAAATAAATTATTGCTGAATGTTCTCTATATTAAAGCGTGAAATCGTTTTATTTCCTGACTCTTGTGTTTTACCTCTTATGTGAATGTCTGGCGACATTTAGGAAGAACGGTATTAAACTGGTACATGCTTATAACAGGGTATAGTTACAAAAGTGAATGCATATTTATCATTATGGTCTGCACTTATATAGCGCCTTTTTAACCTTAGCGGTATTCAAAGTGCTTTACACTGCGTCCCAATCACACATTCATACACCAATGGCGGCAGAGCTGCTATGTAAGGCACTAGCCTGCCATTGGGAGCAACTTGGGGTTCAGTGTCTTGCCCAAGGACACTTCGGCATGTGGAGTCGTGTGGGCCGGGATTCGAACCGCCAACCCTGTGATTAGCAGCCGATCCGCTCAACCACCTGAGCCACAGCCGCCCCATAATTCATAATGCATGTGGATTGCATTCATGCATAAGTGAAATGAGCCGCAGGTGAAACTGACAATCACAACCTGTGACTGATATAACAAGTACATGAAAGAGAAATTTGATTTGCCAAATCTGAATACTGCTGAAAAATGTCAATAAATGTCAGTGTTGTGTCCGTAAACATGGATCATTTTTAAGTTGAGACAGAAGATTGTCTCGCTTTGATCGCGCATCCGTGAATCAAAGGTAATTAAAATGTGATGCTCTCATTTTGATAGAAATTATCAATCTATTTTTCTCTCATGTCAGTTCTATTAATTAAATATGATTTTTTTCTATCCCTAATGTTCGTCTTAATGCACTTTTTTTCTGTCAATTTACAGAGGATGAATGTACTCAAAACAATCATTTTTAAGATTTACGCATTTTAATCTCAGCAAAATTCTGACAAATTGAATTGAGTAATCTTTAACAAAATAAAATACCAAAAATTAATATTTAAGTTTATTTTATTTTTGATGAAAAAAAAAACTGTACAAACTGATTTTATGGAATTTAACTACAGAAATCTTAAAAATTGGCAAAAAATAAATAAATACAATTTTGAGTGCATAAGAGTGATAATGCAAACAATGACAAAAACATATTTTGCATATGGGACATTGAGCCTATTTTTAGGGCTGTGAAGATTTTGTACATTGTGACATTATTTCCATTACATGTACGTGCATTTCACCTCCTAAATCTCATTATTGCAATGCAGAAAAGATGGTCATTATGATGCTCTCATTACCACTACATTGTTTAAATACATGTATATATTAGCCTATTTTCTCCCAATTTGGAATGCCCAATTCATACTACTTAGTAGGTCCTCGTGGTGTCACGGTTACTCGCCTCAATCCGTGTGGCGGAGGAGAAGTCTCAGTTGCCTCCGCTTCTGAGAGCGTCAATCTGCGCATCTGATCATGTGACTCGTGCATGACACCGCGGAGACTCACAGCATGTGGAGACTCACGCTACTCTCCACGATCCACACACAACTCACCACACACCCCATTGAGAGAACCACTAATCACCACCACAAGGAGGTTACCCCATGTGACTCTACCCTCCCTAGCAACCGGGCCAATTTGGTTGCTTAGGAGACTCACAGCATGTGGAGGCTCATGCTACTCTCCACGATCCACACACAACTCACCACACGCCCCATTGAGAGAACCACTAATCACCACCACAAGGAGGTTACCCCATGTGACTCTACCCTCCCTAGCAACCGGGCCAATTTGGTTGCTTAGGAGACTCACAGCATGTGGAGGCTCATGCTACTCTCCACGATCCACACACAACTCACCACACGCCCCATTGAGAGAACCACTAATCACCACCACAAAGAGGTTACCCCACGTGACTCTACCCTCCCTAGCAACCGGGCCAATTTGGTTGCTATGGAGACCTGGCTGGAGTCACTCAGCACACCCTGGATTGAAACTCACGACTCTAGGGGTGATAGTCATCGTCAATACTCGCTGAGATACCCAGTCCCCAATTTTAGCCTATTTTTAAGATTTAGGCATTTTAATTTTATAACAAAATTCCATCAAATTGAAGTAACATAAATCTAAATATTTCGTTTTTATTATTTTATTAAAGACTGCATTAGAGACACCCAACTTCCTCAGCCTCATGCACCAACCAGCTGGATTTTAAAGAATCGTTGGGATTACTTTTATGTTTATTTTGGTCACTTTATGATTTCATTGTACAGGAACGAGCAGCAACTTTTGAGTCCTGTGGAAGAAAAGGACGTCATGCAGGTTTGGCACAATAGGAGGGGGTGAGTAAATGATGACAGCATTTTAATTTTTGGCTGAGTTCTTTCTTTAATTCCCACAAGTCACATGTGACCTTTTCCCGTCTTAAGATACTACAAGTTATGCAATGACTGCTTAGGACAATTCTGATAATCTACCCCTCTTCTCCTGGTTACTGGGGTGTTGATATGACTCACAAACAGGAAGTGTTTACTGGACTTCAAGAGGATGTTTGTGCCTTAGACAATGGCACAGGGTCTCCCCTGGCAACAGGAACACAACATTGGAAAACCAAACATTGGAGAATTGCACAGTGTTATTATGGGGCGTCTGAGTCTATTGGACCTACTGAAGCTGGAATGTGAAAAGCAAGAGACGCTGTGTTTATAGAAATCTTCCGTATCAGCTGCAGCAGCTCAGTCGAAGTTTTGTTGAATTAAATATTTTCGCCAGTGAATGCATGACATTCCCATGCTGTGTGTGAACATTGAGGAACTCTGAGGAATGTTGTGGGACTTTTAGAGTATCACTCTCAGTCTGACAAAAACCCACCTTGACACTTCACAACGCTACTGGGAAAATGTTTTGTGGACTGATGAAATTACAGTTGAACTGTTTGGGATGAACAGACAGCATGGTGTAAAATGGGCACCTCATACCAATTAGATGCTGTGGAATGACCTCAAGAGAGCCGTTCACACCAAACATCCTAAGAATATGTCTGAGCTGAAGCAGATCTTTAAGGAAGAATGGTCCAAACTTCCTTCTGATTGTTGAGCAGGTCTAATCCACAGCTAATGTAAACGCTTGGTTGAGGTTATTGCTTCCAAACAAGGACCGACCAGTTATTAAATCCAAGGGTTCACTTACTTTTTAAAATGTAAATAAAACGATTGGTATCAAAATAATTATTCTATGTCTTTTATAGTTAACACAAGTTCAGGTTTGACTAAGCATAAAGTGACATTATTGCGAAAACTGACTCTCCAAATCAAACCAAAGTAGGTGGCCGCAAAGATCACTGCTGCCATCTACTGGCTATTATTGTCATAACATGATTTAATTTTTTTTCTTCACCAGATGTCTGCAATCTGCCCTCAATATGACAGATTCTCATATTTTCTTCATGTTTCAACTTATAGAAGTATAGGTTTTAATTTTGTGAAGTTACATAAATTTGCTCATTTGAATATGCAAATGAATTGTGAACAGACATGCATATGTAAATTAGATCTAAAAACACAAAATGCCATAAGAAGTGCATTATTTTATTAAATTTTTACTTCAGGGAAGAAGAACTTTTATCACTTCTTTAATATATATATATATATACATACATATATATATAACACCGGGATTGTTTCCGTTCAGTCAAGTAAGCAGTCATTCTTTATCAGAATAGGAGGGTTAAATTAATACTATTCTAATATTTTATTTTTTTACCCTGGCATTCCATTAAAAGCAACCAAACGTATGGGTCACAGCAGTTCTCAGTTGTCTGAAGTAATTACATCATTTTCATAACAAAGTTATGTCCAGTTCTTCCCAAATAATGTTTCTTGTCTGGAGCAGAGCTTTCCACAGCAGCTGGAGGCTGTTATTCTCTCAAGTGATGAAAGTGTGTGTGTGTGTGTCTTGCAAAAGCCGTGAGAACAGAGTGCATGCTGGAATGCTGTGTGAAGGGATGCATATTGAGTGTGTCCAGGGACTTTTGGATTGGTGTGTTTACCAATGCAACTCTTTCATCACTGTGGAGACTGCAGCAAGGGGTGATGGGAGCTGGAGTCTGGGGTTTCTCCACAGTCCTGAGAGAACGATCTGCTGAAACTATGTCATGTGAATGTGTGAATTTAGAAAGAAAACAGACTGAAAAGTTGGAAGTCTAAGCAGCAAACAGCATGAACACTGACTTTGACTCAAAACATCCCTGCCAGCACCCCTCCGCTGACATAGTAGCGATGTCCAACAAAGCATTGGTAACTTCACAGCAAAAAACAAAAGGACTTCAAATACACCCTAATGCAGGGGTTTGATAAGGATGCCCAAATATGGGGACCCCCTTGTGAGGGACCCCCTCCTAAAATAAAGGTCACTATATATTTTTGTGTATAAAGACTAAAGAAAAAAATTGGTAAAAGACTATTAAAATAATTTGCATTTATATTATCATTGTACTAAAGCCAAAATAAATTATACTTGCCGTACTTATTTATCTGACAATTACTGACCAAATTAAAAACATCACTTATTGATATAAAGTCGAGTTCATTCCATGTGGGGGTTGGTCTCCGCCAAGGCTACGCTTTGTCACCAATCCTGTTTGTGATATTCATGGACAGGATATCGAGGCGTAGTCGGGGTGGGGAAGGTGTGCGGTTCGGTGGGCTGGGGATCTCATCGCTGCTTTTTGCAGATCAAGTCAAGTCAAGTCAAGTGGTTTTTATTGTCGTTTCAACCATATACAGTTAGTACAGTACACAGCAAAACGAGACAACGTTCCTCCAGGACCATGGTGCTCCATAAAAACAACAAAGGACCAACACAGAACCACATGACGAAATAAAATACCTATATATATACCTATATAAAGTGCACGTGCAATCATGTGCAAAAAGTACGGGACAGTACAACAAATTACTGACAATGAACAGGACAATAGACAGTGCAGCGCCGACCAGTACTCAGCAGTACAAAAAGATGACAGTTTCTAAAAACGTAAACGTAACATACTATGTGTTCTATGCACATAGCAGTTATTGAGGTAGCAGACAGTTATAAAGTGACGGTAATTAAAGTGCAACTCAGGACACGTGTGTGTGTCAAACCAGTCTCTGAGTATTGAGGAGTCTGATGGCTTGGGGAAGAAGCTGTTACACAGTCTGGCCGTGAGGGCCCGAATGCTTCGGTACCTCTTGCCAGACGGCAGGAGGATAAGGAGTTTGTGTGAGGGGTGTGTGGGGTCAGTCCACAATGCTGGTTGCTTTATGGATACAGTGTTTTTTGTAAATGTCTTTGATGGAGGGAAGAGAGACCCCAATGATCTTCTCAGCTGTCCTCACTATCCTCTGCAGGGCTTTGCGGTCCAAACGGTGCAAGTCCCAAACCAGGCAGTGATGCAGCTGCTCAGGATGCTCTCAATAGTCCCTCTATAGAATGTAGTGAGGATGGGGGTTGGGAGATGTGCTTTCCTCAGCCTTCGAAGAAAGTAGAGACGCTGCTGGGCTTTCTTGGTGATAGAGCTGGTGTTGAGGGACCAGGTGAGGTTCTCCGCCAGGTGAACAAGGAATTTGGTGCTCTTGACGATCTCCACAGAGGAGCCGTCGATGTTCAGCAGAGTGTGTTCACCTTGTGCTCTCCTAAAGTCAACAACCATCTCTTTTGTTTTGTCGACATTCAGGGACAGGTTATTGGCTCAACACCAGTCCGTCATCCGCCGCACCTCCTCTCTGTATGCTGACTCGTCGTTCTTGCTGATGAGACCCACCACGGTCGTGTCATCTGCGAACTTGACGATGTGGTTCGAGCTGTGCATTGCTGCACAGTCGTGAGTCAGCAGAGTGAACAGCAGTGGACTGAGCACACAGCCCTGGGGGGCCCCAGTACTCAGTGTGGTGGTGGTGGAGATGCTGTTCCCGATCCGGACTGACTGAGGTCTCCCAGTCAGGAAGTCCAGGATCCAGTTGCAGAGGGAGGCTTCAGCTTTCCAATCAGGTGCTGGGGAATGATTGTGTTGAATGCTGAGCTGAAATCTATGAACAGCATTCGAACGTATGAGTCCTTATTGTCTAGGTGGGTGAGGGCCAGATGGAGGGTTGTGGTGATGGCATCGTCCGTTGAACGGATTGGACGATACGCAAACTGCAGTGGGTCTAGTGAGGGGGCAGCTGGGTCTTAATGTGCCTCATGACGAGCCTCTCGAAGCACTTCACGATGATGGGTGTAAGTGCGACGGGATGGTAGTCGTTGAGGCAGGACACTGAAGACTTCTTTGGCATGGGGATGATGGTGGTGGCCTTGAAGCACGTTGGAACAACGGCACTGCTCAGAGAGATGTTGAAGATTTCGGTAAGAACATCTGCTAGCTGGTCTGCACATCCTCTGAGCACTCTGCCAGGAATGTTGTCTGGTCCAGCAGCCTTCCGTGGGTTGACTCTACGTAGAGTTTTCCTCACATCTGCCGTGGTAAGACAGAGCACCTGGTCGTTGGGAGGAGGGGTGGTCTTCCTCGCCACCACGTCGTTCTGCACTTCAAACAGAGCGTAGAAGTCGTTCAGCGCATCTGAAAGGGAGGCATCTTTGTCACAGGCAACTGATGTTGTCCTGTAGTTGGTGATGGCCTGGATGCCCTGCCACATGCGCCGCGTGTCACCGCTGTCCTGGAAGTGACTGTGGATTCTCTGGGCGTGTGCGTGCTTTGCCTCTCTGATTGCCCGTGACAGTTTGGCCCTAGCTGTTCTTATGGCTGCCTTATCGCCTGCTCTGAAGGCGGAGTCTTGGGACCTCAGCAGCGTACGCACCTCCGCAGTCATCCACGGCTTCTGGTTGGAGCGTGTGGTGATGGTCTTGGAGAAAGTGACATCATCAATGCACTTGCTGATGTAGCTGGTCACTGATGCTGTGTATTCCTCCAAGTTGGTAGAATCGCCATATGTTGCAGCCTCCCTGAACATGTGCCAGTCAGTACACTCAAAACAGTCCTGAAGAGCAGAGATGGCTCCTGCTGGCCAGGTTTTCACCTGCTTCTGAAGCAGTTTTGTGCATCTGACGAGCGGTCTGTATGCTGGAATTAACATAACAGAGATGTGGTCTGAGTAGCCGAGGTGTGGGCGGGGCTCCGACCGGTACGCGCCTGGGATGTTTGTGTAAACAAGATCAAGCGTGTTCGCCCCTCTCGTTGCAAAGTCCACATACTGATGAAATTTAGGGAGCACTGTCTTGAGATTTGCATGGTTGAAATCTCCGGCGACAATAAACAGTCCGTCGGGGTGAGCGTTCTGCAGTTCGCTCATAGCCCCATACAGTTCACAGAGCGCTTCCTTAGCGTTAGCTGGGGGAATGTAAACTCCGGTTATGCAAACAGTGGTGAATTCCCGTGGTAGATAAAAAGGTCTGCATCTAACAGTCACAAGCTCCAACAGTGATGAACAGTAACTAGAGACTGGCATAGAGTTCTTGCACCATTCCGTGTTGATGTAAACACACAAGTCTTACCGCAGAGAGCTGTATTTCTGTCGGCACGAAACGAGGCGAGCCCGTCTAGCTGAATGGCGGCACCCGGAACTCTGTCGCTGAGCCACGTCTCCGTGAAAACAAAGACGCAGCAGTCTCTAAACTCACACTGCGTAGCCTGCTGGAGTCGGATATAGTCCAGTTTATTGTCCAGGGAGCAAATATTTGAGAGCAGGATAGACGGGAGAGCCGGCCGGCTAGGGTTTGTTTTTAGCCTAGCGTGGAACCCACCCTCTTTTCACGCTTCCGCTTTCTTTCACACCGCTTACGACGTCCTCTCCCCCGGCCACCGGCATCAGGCGACGCCGAGGACTGGAGGCCTGGCCTCCACAGCAAGCTGAGTACACGTAGCGCCTCCTGCAGGTCATCATGCAGCTTGGTTTTTGCATGAGTCTTATATTTCAGTAGTGTCTGACGATGGCAGACACGAACACCGGTTGCTCCGATGTCCATGTGCTGCGATAGTCGGGCTTTTTAAACAAAAATAGCACCATTGTGGATCCGGAGTGGCCGCTGTGTGCTACCGCGCCGCCATCTTGGATCAGCTGATGATGATGTCATCTTGGATCAGCTGATCCGTGGCCGCTGCGTGCTACCGCACCGCCATTTTGGATCAGCTGATGATGATGTCATCATCAAGATGATGTTGTCTTCATGTCATCATCGGTCCGTGACCTTCAGCTCTCACTGGATCGCTTGGCAGTCGAGTGTGAAGCAGCTGGGATGAGGATTAGCACCTCTAAATCTGAGGCCATTGTTCTCAGCAGGAAACCGATGGAGTGCGTACTCCATGTAGGGAAGGAGGTATTGCCCCAAGTGAAGGAGTTCAAGTACCTCGGGGTCTTGTTCACGAGTGAGGGGACAATGGAGCGGGAGGTTGGCTGGAGAATCGGGGCAGCGGGGGCGGTATTGCACTCGCTCTATCACACCGTTGTCACGAAAAGAGAGCTGAGCTGGAAGGTAAAGCTCTCGATCTACCGGTCAATTTTTGTTCCTACCCTCACCTATGGTCATGAAGACTGGGTCATGACCGAAAGAACTAGGTCGCGAGTACAAGCGGCCGAAATGGGCTTCCTCAGAAGGGTGGCGGGTTTCTCCCTTAGAGATAGGGTGAGGAGCTCAGTCATCCGTGAGGAGCTCAGAGTAGAGCCGCTGCTCCTTTGCGTCGAAAGGAGTCAGTTGAGGTGGTTTGGGCATCTGGTAAGGATGCCCCCTGGCCGCCTCCCTAGGGAGGTGTTTCAGGCACGTCCAGCTGGGAGGAGGCCTCGGGGAAGACCCAGGATTAGGTGGAGAGATTACATCTCCATACTGGCCTGGGAACGCCTTGGGGTCCCCCAGTCAGAGCTGGTTAATGTGGCTCGGGATAGGGAAGTTTGGGGCCCCCTGCTGGAGCAGCTGCCCCCGCGACCCGACTTCGGATAAGCGGTTGAAGATGGATGGATGGACTTATTGATATAAACTGGCATATCATATCCACATTTTCATGCTTTTTGAAACCAGTTATTAAACAAACAAACTGAGGGTTATTTATAATTAATTGCATGTTGCATGTGGAATATATTCATTAATATGCAAAATAACCCTTTATCTTTTATTTATCTTTCATTTATGCTCTCATCGTATTTAGAACAAACAAAATCGCTTTTGTACGTCTCTGTGCATTTTATAAAGTATAATTCCTCATTTCAGAAGCATAATTTGGTAAATTTAGTATTATACCGTTTAAATTTTTTAAATGCACAAAGAAACAATAGTTTTTTTTCTTACTCTGAAATTTGTCACAGACCCCCCCTTGTGGCCCCCGGACCCCTGTCCTATTGTATATAGTCTATTCCAGTAACTGCGTTTCCATCCAAGGATTTTTGACGAAACAAGTTTTAGCGCATCAAAGTAAAGCTGTATTTTTGAGTTAAACTAAAAATATTATGTCGACATTTGTGACATTTAATGTCAAAATTGTCCACATAATATTTTTCCGTTTAACTCAAGCGCAAAAAAACTGGTTTGGAAACATTTTGTTGATAAAATTGGCATTAATGCAAAAATTTTGTGTCACATGACAGAGTTTGCCCCAATCATTAGCCTGTGTTGTCATGACAACAGTATTGAAAGCCAATTAATTGTATGTGATTATGGATTGATCTTTACGGCATATAGATCCGATCTGCAAACGGGACACTTTCAGGAGTGCAACACAAATACCTCCTGCACATTGAACAAATGAAGGGCCATTGTTTGTGATTAATGTAATCGCAGAATCCATCGGTTTGTTTATTAAAGTTGCTTTTTCACACCATTCAAAATAGATGGCATACACAGAATTAGCCACAATACAAAAAACATAATTTATGTGCACAAAGATGTTTTAAATAAAAAAATAAATACACACTACTAGCAGAGAACCTCCTTTTTTGGAACACTTACAGCCCAATTCTATTAAATTATTGTTTAGTTTTACTTTTGAAAAAATGTCGCCAAAAATTACCAAACGAAAAAAGCATTCAATTTAAAAAAAAAAAAATACTAAACGAATATATATATATATATTTATTTATTTGGACCTATATATGCCTTTTCTTTACACAAACTTAAATTAGCCGTGAATGCAGTTCTCAGAATGTTCTAGACTTTTCTCAAAACTATAAACTATCTGAGCTTTTGAACATTTTAATACGTTTTAATATTTTAAATCTAACCATCTTTACCTCGGATCGCATTTACTGCTTCTTCAGAAACTATAAATTTGCATTATGAAGATAAAATTAATTTGAGATGACTGACTTTTTGATTGCAATTCCTCCTATTATGATTGCTTTTATTTGTTAATTAAAATTCCAGTAAACTGCTCATTTCAACGAATTTCCTCAAATAACTTGAACTTCTGAGGGAAAACAATAAGGACATCTGGGAGGTGAATTAGCGATAAACACACATTTCTGAATGGAAACGGCTTCAGGGCAGATTTCTAATGCGCAAATGTTTTTTATTTGTATGACGTCATCACGCACACCATTTTTAGCGGTAAAAGGCCATTTGAATGGAAACGGACAGATGGCGGCAGATTTAGATTTAAAAAATTTTTTTACGCATTTTCATTTTGTCGATAACAAAATAGCGCGAAAGGTGGATGGAAACTAGTCTAGAGATAAATAGTAAAATTTTACAAAATATTTAATTACAAAAACGAACATAAAAGCTGTAAAGGGACTTCTGTGCACACTTCCGAATGATGAATCAATGAACCATTGAAACAAATACCCTGAATGAATCCAACTGCGAAACTGAATCCTTCCCAACAGTATCTGTATTTGACTCTTTGACTCAGATTTGGTCCTGGGATAGGTCATAAGGACATCACACACACTTCCTGTGACTCAACTCATTTCAGGAGGTGGAACCGTGACTATAGCTCTCTTGGGACAGTGACTCAAGCACAAACAATCTGAAGATGGTCATCCTTAAAAGGAATGTTTCCGCTCTCTCTGTTTAGGAAAAGACTTGCACCTCTTGTTCTTCTCTGATGACATTATTTAGTGAGAAACGTAAACGGTGAAACATTTTTATTAGCGCTCGGCTCAGTAACTGACACCAGTGCATACACAGTCTGTAGCATACGATAACAAAAGCCTTTATTTAAAAGATCGCAAATGTTCTAAAAACAGGGGTGCATTTACAGTCAATAGGTTATTTACAACATGAGATGCATCGTTTTGAACGCGGTCAGGTGTTTGTCAGAGCGTTGTACTCCACGCACTTCGAGGGATCCGTTGTGAAATGTTTCTGGCAGATCGTCATTAACCTCTTCAGACCCTAAAAAGATGACGCACACACAAAACCATCACTGACCTGCTCAGACGCAACAGCGATTTATATAACAAAACACACTGTGCTTCATACCTGGATGTATTTCCTCTGGGTCTCGTCGTTGAGCACGTGGGCTACGTGTTTGGAGTAGATCTTCTCGCGGCCAGTACGAGCGTGGATGCCCACCATGGTCACGCCGATGGGCCAGGGAGCGTTCCCTATAGCCATCTGCAGATAGGCGTCATTTGCCTGCGTGCATACAAATTGAATATTAGTAGAGTTGCCGAAACAAACATGGAAATGACATACGAGAATTCAGATGGAACATGGGATGCACCTTTACATACTCCTTCTCCAGCATGAACTTTATGATGTCTGTGATGGACTCCTTAATGTCTCCTGGCAAATTCTGGGGACACGAAACTTTCAGTTAGACAGAAGCACCATATCTAATAAGAGTGCGCATATTGCCGAATTGTCTTACTCATGTGCATGACATGATTTATATAATAATATTTAAACAAAAATTAAGAGGTCAACATGTTTAATTGAACCATATGAATGACGATAAAAAATAGTTTTTCTTTCTATTCGCTGACTTTTTCTTTTATGGCCGCCAAAAGCATGGGCGGATCATCCAAGGCATTTTATAGGCGTGTACCCAGGGGGTGCAACAGAGCATTGTCATAGGAGGGTAACATTCTGCTCCAAACGCCCCAGACTACTTGATGGGTTCAGTAAAAGTGTAAGCCCAGGGGCCTGGAGTACCTTAATCCGACCCTGCCCAAAAGGATCATAATTTGGACAAAACAACAATTGTTGCAAGGTCAAATAACTGTGTTAAAATTGCCACACTCGCTGGGAATCTCAGCGAGTCTTGGCACGGACTATCACACCTGGACTCACGAGTTTGAATCCCAGGGTGTGCTGAGTGACTCCAGCAGCTCTCCTAAGCAACCCAATTGGCCCGGTTGCTAGGGAGGGTAGAGTCACATGGGGTCGCTATAATGTGGTTCGCTCTCGGTGGTGCATGTGGTGAGTTGTGTGTGGATGCGGCGGAGAATAGCGTGAAGCCTCCACAAGCGCTACGTCTCAACGGTAACGTGCTCAACAAGCCACGTGATAAGGTGCGCGGATTGACTGTCTCAGACGCCTCAACTGCGATTTGTCATCCTCCACCCGGGGATGAGACGAGTCACTACGCCACCATGAGCGTATTGGGGAAAAAAACGCAATTTAAAGTTTGATTACTCTACATGCCTATTTGTTGGAACACCATCAACAGCCCTATTTACAAAGCAAAAGCGTGTTTTTTTAAATGCAGCACAGTGTATAACACGCTAAAATGCTGATCTTTGAGTCTGATTGCCAGTGACATTTCATTTACATAAATGCAGCACTGCATCTGAACTCTGCAACAGCGCCTTTATTTTTCCATCAACTACTTTAAAACTTCCGCAAATTACATTTATGACCTTTTCAAAGTTATTCAAGACTTTCACTAGTAGTAATTCCATTCCTGACGTCTAGAAATGGCATTTTAACTAGTGAATATTGAACTGTTGATAACTAGAGTTCACATCCTGCTCATGATTAAAAGTCAATTCGGCTTGCCATGTAGAGCATAAAAAAAATAAACGCTTGTGGAACAGAATACCTTATTGCGTAGTTTTCTGAAAAGAGGTTTCAGGTAAGATTCGGTCTGTTTTTGGGTGGCGCTGGCGACTTTGCCCTTCACGCTACGTTTGACATGGTCCTCTCTGCTGTTGAGATCTTTGGCCCACACGCCCAGCAAAAACTGCAATTGAGAACATACAAAATCAAAGTAAACATTTACATAAAAATGACATCACATGTCAAGCGTTTCAATGCGAGTTCTCAAGTGTTGAACACTCAATAAGTCAATAAGTCTAGACTTTTATAAATAAATAAAATTACTCACCCTTAGTACTTTGATTATGATGTCCATGTCTCTGACATCATCAACTGTGCCAAGAGACGCTCCCAGAGCCTATTAGACATAAACGCATATCACATATATGAACTATAAATCATAACAAACGCTTTGCAGTTGTCTCCAGGCACTGAGACAGCTATTGTCTGTGAAGACGCACAGCACATTTCAGATGTCCAATAAAGACTATAGTGCCACCTAGTGGCAACACAATAACATTCCTTCTCATCGGACAGAAAGGAGATGCAAATTCTGAGAAAAGCTCTCATGCATCATTTGATACTTTATCTATGCAATGACACTTAAGTGTCCAAATGCTTCTTGTTGGGACCACTGAACATCTCTAAAGATTGTAGAATTGACCTGCTGCAAGAATGAATTAACTTGTTACTACTGTGTGGTCCCTGCATGAGCACATTTACCTCCAGCTCCTCAATGGTGGTGTTTTCTTCATGTACTTTGAGATCATGTTGTGTGTCCCGCTCTGAACCATCTCCTCCCACAATCTCATTCAAATACTTCAGATCGATCTTGTCCATGGCGGTCTTCAAATCGTTCCTCAAACCCTAAACACCCAAAATAAGCCAATGTGTCGAGTCAGTTGAATACTGAGCCACTTTTTTACTATGGTAAATGTTGGGAAAGCCAGGCGGTACCTTGTTCACTTCCGGTGCTAGAAATTCAATCATGCGATTTCTCTGAAAAGCATCATAATCCGATTCGCCAAACAGAAGGATCGGCTCGCCACGTTCTCTCAGACGCCTGATGACCTGCACATAAATCAAAAACTCTCGTCATCCAACAATAATCACCATAATGCAGAAATATTCAGACAGGTGAACTGTGATTGGCCGACCCACCTCCTGTCGAGAGAGCGTCATTGGAAGCTTCTCCTCTGTGAGCTCCAGTTCTAACATGGGATTGGATGATGTAGACGGAAGCTCCTCCTCCTCTTGCATGTCCAGCTTTGAAGAAAAGAAATACATGTGAGACATCATGCTGCTCCAATAGCAAACAGGGAAGCTTGTAAAAAATCAAATGTAACACATTATTATTTTTTTGGTTCCTGGGTAGTAAGTGTTATTTCCTAATTGCGTATGCCTCAAAAGTATAGAAAATGGCAATTATTCCCCACAAACTTTGCTTTTGTGACCAGGACAGTGATATTTTGAAATGTACCTATTTTCCAGAACATTCCAGATAGATTCAGTGCTGAGTAAACTTGGGAGTAACTTCTAGAACGTTCTAGAACTTTCCAGTAATATAAATAGTAGTATAAATACAGGGGCCCACCAGTTCAGTTTAGTGCCAGCCTCCTAAGTGGGTACATATCTGCAGTTTTCTGAGATGGCATCAAGAGGCTGCAATCAATTTGCCATGTCTGCGGCCAATTTATCAAGACAAGAGCCAAAAAGTTCTCAGTGGAAGCATCTGCTAAGATGTGTGAGGCCTACAAGGCATATTTCGGGGATCAAGACAAACCCTGGGCACCTCATTTCACCTGCGAGCACTGCAAAACAACTCTGGAAGGTAAGATGGACAATTGTTGCTCAGAATTTTATGTTAAAAAAAAAGTTGTTAATTTTAAAATGTTTTTGGGACACCAAGGCGCACTACCACAGGTGGGACAGGTCTCAGCGGACCGAGTTCTCTGTGGAGAGGAACAACATCAAGTGGGAGGCACTGTTGGACCCTCGGAAGGTGCTGATGCCACCCCTGCACATCAAAATGGGCCTTAAGAAACAATATGTCAGAGCTCTAGATGAGGAGTCGGCAGCCTTCAAGTACCTTCAAAACATCTTCCCTAAGCTATCTGAGGTCAAAGGTCAAAGCCGGTGTCTTCATCGGACCACAGATAAAGAAGATCCGGCAGTGCCATGAATTCCCCAAGAATCTCACTAGGAAGGAGAAAGCGGCTTGGAACAGATTTGTCACGGTGGTTCGGGGCTTCCTGGGCAATCACAAGGTCGAAAACTAGGTGGAGCTTGTTGAGACTCTGATGAAGAACTACGGCACAACGGGCTGTAGGACGTCCCTCAAAGTCCATATCCTTGATACTCATCTTGATCAATTCAAGGAGAATATGGGAGCGTACTCGGAGGAGCAAGGCGAACGCTTCAATCAGGATATACTGGACTTTGAACGCCACTACCAAGGACAGTATAACGGGAACATGATGGGAGACGACATTTGGGGGCTGATTCGTGAAAGTGATTTACAGTATAATCGTAAATCTTGAAAAACTACTCCTAAGACTTTTGTAGTCATTTTTGTATGACTTTAGTATAAATACATGTTCATTTGGATTCATGTTGTTTTTTCTGACTTCACTTGAACGAAAAGACACAAATTCTCCATTTTCTCATTGGAAATTGGTAAATTTCAAAATATCACTGTCCTGTCACAAAAGCAAAGTTTGTTAAAATAACATTTTAGAGTAATTTACACAAGTTATCAAGTAATCAATTACTCATTTTTTTTGTAGGTTAGAGAAATAAACTACAAAATTATAACAAAAGAATGATTGATTGCAACAGAATATCACTTGTTTTACATTCAGTAATGGAGTCTGTACCTTGTATCCGCATCTTTTGAAATAATCCTCCTCTTCTTTACGAGCCAAATCAGCCCGTTTAAAGTATTTCTTTGTGTTCTAAAGGGACATTAAAGCTCTGCATTAAACAAACCCACATGTCTACACAACACCCAAATAAATACGTAAACACTTGTGAGAGACACTTTTGTGTAAACCGTAAACATGCACTACAAAGTGTTCTAGAAAGTACTCGAATTACTCACATCTACCAGATCTGTATCCTCTATAAGCTGCCTTTTCCTTGCGATCTCCGCCTTGAGCATATCCATGATAACCCAAAAACAAAACAAAAGTCAATCGAATGTGATTTCTGACCGTAAACATCCAACAACAGCACGATGTTTAGGCACTTCCGTTTCCTGTTTCACTGCGTCATTGGTCTGTGGCGACGAGAAGTCACTATGAGAATTACCGCCATCTAGTGGCCAAATGTGTGACTGACATGGAACAGGTAGAACAGACTGTAGTGATGGTGAATCTTCACTCAGGGGTACTTGGAGGACAAAAATGTCCACGTCAAAAAACTGCCATAATAATATAATATATTGATATTATATAACATCATATCAAAACTACCAAATATTCATTCAATTTCAGGATTTGTTCAATTGTTTACATTATGGCACTGTTGTTGTTGTTTTTTTTAATGAAAAAAAACCCACAAAAATATATTATTTTTCATATAATAAATGCTAATGGGATTTTTTAAATATGTATATAGATATATATTTTTAAAAAAAATATATATATATATATATATATATATTTTTTTTATTATTATTATTTATTTTTTTATTTTTTTTAATTGTCAGTCAGGGATGTGTCAATTTTTACCAACAGCATTGATTTTGATGCATCGTCAAATAAAAATACAAAATTATTCTCACACTCAGGGGTCCTTAGAGGACAAAAATATCTGCATCGAAAAACTGCCATAAAACTGCCATTTTCCACATTCACTGACTATTTTTTAACCAACATCAGTCCTGATCATAACTACTAAATATTCATTCATTTTCAGGATTTGCCAGTTTGTTGACATAATGCCACTGTTTTTTTATATACACACACACACACACACACACACACACACACACGCACGCCCACACAATTATTCATAATTATTGTCCTGCAGGTCTCTATAATACAGAGAATAGGGGAAAAGCTTGTATTTGCTCCATAGGCTAAACATGAGGAAAATGGCGCCTTCTGGTGGAAAATATAAAACATGACATTTTGAATCCAGGGCTCCTGAATGAAAGTATACTATCATATATTCATGCTTTTAAGCGTTAATGGCACTAGGATCAAATATTGCAGTTTTAATGGGTTTCAATGGGGACATTATTGTCCTGAAGGTCCCGAGTGTGACTATTCTGTGTACACAGTGTGTTATAGATGCATTATAGGAACTGAGGTTGAAATATCAAAATTACCCAAAAAAATACACACCTTTGTCAAAGGTCGCACGTGGGTATCATTTACATTGAAATTGTTCCAAACCAGTTTCTAATTATAGCCTATTGTTTTTGCTGAATATCTATTTACAATTTTGGTGTAAGTTTGTATATTTAAAATGTGTGTTTTGTTTATTTTATTATTGAGAAATGAAGATTGAAAGACTTTATTTCATATAATAAACATGTCAATTTAAGTCAAGTAATTTCAACCATATACAGCTAGAACAGACAGGGAAACATAAAACAACATAAAACAAACACAGAGCTAAATCAGACCTACACATTTCTACATAAAGAGCACATGCACTTTACTTCACATGCATTTTTAAGAGTAAGTCAATTGCATTGAAATATGAAGACTTTGTTCCCAAGTGTTTTTCAAATTGCAATTTTAGTCATCTATTTTCATTGATTTGTTTCTTTGTTTGTTTATTTATTTGTTTTAGGTTGGTTTAGGTGTTTATATTTAAAGTGCATTTTTAATAACGTAATGATTGTCAGTGATTCAGCCTTTCCCGCCCATTGAGACTGTCCCAAATAAATCTGGACCCTTAATATTTGCGCCCCACAGAATTGAACGGCCATCAGGTGGCGCAGAGGGACAGACGTGACGAATTTGGGAAGGAATTAAGAGGTTTATTTATTTACATGATAAACGAGCAGCCCAGCTGGAACATTTACACGTCATCTTCATCATTATCAATCCAGAGAGACGGGCGGTTCGGTTCGGTTCGGTTCGGTTCGGTTCACTCCTCATCGGCAGGGTCTTAATGAGTTTGGCACTGATTAAAGCGCCTGTCTGCTGATAAATTGGGCTGGATTCTGCCTGTTCACCGCTCTCCCCTTAACATGGAGTTTGTGGAGAGGAAACGGAGCAGGAAATCTCAGAGCTATAAACTAGTCAGCGATGCAGGTAAGCGGGTTTATAGTGCAGAGACAGCGAGGCGTTACGTCAGCACTCTGGAATGCACCTGTGATACAATGTAACATTCCTGCTCGCGGATGCATTATGACATCACGCCGCCGCAGCGTTCTATGCGCGAGACATTGTTGCTGTCTGAGTGAATTCGATTCTAAATGATGTTTACAGCACTGATAGTAATGCCATTTTAATTTTCTCACGAATGCAATCTATTAATTAGTGTGTATCTTTTCAAGAATGAAATAAATCATACGGTTTATATGTGATGTGTAAATGCGATGATGATTTAGAGTTTCAGTCACGCAACCTACAGGTGGTCTGATGTTTGGGAAGCAGAGCATCTGTTGATCACATTGATCAGAACGTCACGCGTAGAGCTGCTTTTGAGTGACACCACAGCGGTAGATGGCATGACATTCTTCGGTTCAACTACCAACACTGTCAAAATTATTTTGAGAGGTAACCTAAAATGTGCTTCGTGTGATAACAAAATAGAAATATAGATCATTAAGGTAACAATCGCAAGTAACCACTATAATGCATTATCACATGTTTGAAATGACGTCATATTCTTAAACTGACACGATGAATACAAAGATTCTAGGACTTGGAGACACTTTCATAAGTATTTAACAACAACACTGAAAAATTAACTGGTTTTATTCAAGTCAAAAATATAATTTAACATTACCGAATCAACCTGAATAAATGAAGTACTAATATTAAAGGGGAGCTATTATGCAAGATTTACTTTTACAAGGTGTTTGTGCATAAATGTGAGTCGGCAGTGTGTGTACACAACCACCCTACAATGTTAAGAGTCCACACACTCCTCTTTCTTATATTTCAATTTATCAAAAACTTCATTTCTGCTCTAAAGTGACATCATGTTAGAGCAGGCCACGCCCACGACTGGTGACAGACTCCACCCTATTATCTTTGCTCCTCCCCAGAGTGATCTACACACAGGCCACCGTTGTTTCCTGAGCTGAGCAGATACAGTGAGTGTCAGACACTCCCGGCATCAGAGCCACTGAATATGCAGTGGACAAGCTGGACTGGCATGCCGGGCATTTTCCCGGTGGGCCGACGCACTTTGGGGCGATTTGGGGCGGACTGGCCATTGGGAGAACTGAGCAGGCCTGTGGGTCGCCGAGAAACGGGCCGAACGGTCCGCGTTAAACTAAACTGAGCCGGTGCGTTATGCAGAACGGACCACAAAATGGTGCCGCGATATGCAGCGAACACCCCCCAGCTCAACTTTTGGGCCAGTTGCTATGTAAAATCCCGGGCCGATTTCTCTTCCCAGTCCAGCCCTGCCTGAATTCCGGTATTTACGCTGTCAGTCATATTGGTTCTGATTTGTTGTTGCTGTAGTAACCAAAGCAGGAGCTGTAAAGACACAGCCCTCATCTGGAAAGGGGCGGAGAGCAGCGGCTCATTTGCATTTAAAGAGACACACACGAAATCAGTGTGTTTTTGATTCCACCCAAAAAGAGGCGTTTATAACATGGTATTATAAGTGATCCGTGGGGTGTTTTGAGCTGAAACTTTACAGACACATTCTGGGGACACCTGACTTATATTACATCTTGTAAAAAGGGGCATGATAGGTCTCCTTTAAGGGTTGGATTGGGAAGAAGTAGCTCCTTAAACTGATGTCAGAACTGCTGTGATGCAGGTACATTACATACAACTTCAAATCAAAGGAGCCTTATCGTTTTCCACTCTTTTCCTTAAGATTTCAGTCATGAGTTGGACGATGTGGACCAGAATGACAGCGAAGGTGACCTGGATGCATCTGAGAGTGAAGGTAGCCGTCCTTCATTTAAAACATATTTGATTTTGCATGGCCTCTATGTATGTGAACTGTGCGTCTCAGTCTGGTTAGGTGACGACGGGATGGAGATAAAGAGACAGATAACAGGCATGATGCGCTTGCTGAGTGACAAGACGGGACGAGTGTATCAGCGGGTTGGACGAGAGGGAGAGACCCTCAAACAGGAGCCCCAGGAAGAGGCTCTCAGCCTGCCTGTAGCCCAGAGTCTGGCCCCTGAAAACAGCCAGTTTGGCTGGAGCTCAGGCCTGCCTCCAGCTCACGGACAGTATGGTACCCGCTCCAAAACCCAAAGGATGCTGAATCACTCGAAAGCTAATGGTAAGTGTTTAAGCAGTTCAGGGATTTCTGAGATCTTCATGTTTGTTGGTTAGGACTGTCAATTGATTACAAATTTTGATCAAATTAATTACATGAGATGCAGATTAGCTAATGCAATTAATCACAATTATTCACATTAATCATGCAATAATTGCAATTTATTTAATTAATATATTGAATAAATAGTAATTAATCCCAATGAACACATTATTTTTTATATAATTAATAGCACACAATTAATGCATTAGAATAAATACATAAATATATAGTTACTGTACCACACTTAAAATGCACAAAGCCTTATTATATATTTTCCATTTATTATTATTTTGATTATTGTATATTAAATTATGTATTGGGGGGGGGCTTTTTAGCAAATATTTATATATGCGATCAATTACAATTATTTTAATTAATTAATCGGCATCTCATGTAATAAATGTGCATTTTAATCAACTGACAGCCCTAATTTATATATTTAATAACACTTTTATACAAAGCAACTTATTGCAACCTAAAAGCACTTATTACAGAAACAGTCTATTTGGAATAACAGACTTGCTCACGGCCACAAGAGTGACTCCGTTTGTTATTCGGGGTTTAACATGAAATACCTGTAGTTGTTGTTAGTGCAGCTATACTTAATGTAAAATGACTTCAGTTGGACCTGGAGAAGATATTATTGAGCACCCTCAGGGAATCTTTCCAGGGAAAGCTGTATGATGTGACTGTGTGGGCTGCAGAAACATGTATCGTCTGCCACTTTAGCAGCAAATGTCTAGACAGCCTTGAATAAAGACACATAATGTCTCCTGTAAACACACAAAGACACAGTAACTCCCATTCTGTCTGTCTGACACACACACACACACACACACACACACACACACACACACACACACACACACACACACACACACAACACACACTCACTCATTCACTCACTCACTCACTCACACACACACACACACACACACACACACACACACACACACACACACACACACACACACACACACACACACACACACACACACACACACTCATTCACTCACTCACTCACTCACTCACACACACACACACACACACACACACACAAACACACACTCACTCATTCACTCACTCACTCACTCACTCACTCACACACACACACACACACACATTTAAACACACACACACACACACACACACACACACATTTAAACACACATACACACACACACACACATTTAAACACACACATACACACACACACACACTCACACACATTTAAACACACACACACACACACACACACACACACACACATTTAAACACACACACACACTCACACACACATTTAAACACAGACACACACACACACACACACACACATTTAAACACAGACACACACACACTCACACACACATTTAAACACACACACACACACACACACACACACACTCACACACACATTTAAAGACACACACACACACACACATTTAAACACAGACACACACACACAAACACACACATTTAAACACACACACACACACACACACACACACTCACACATTTAAACACACACACACACACATTTAAACACACACACACACACACATTTAAACACACACACACACATATTTAAACACAGACACACACACACACACACACACATTTAAACACACACACACACACACACACACATTTAAACACACAAACATTTAAACACACACACACACACTCACACACACATTTTAACACACACACACACACACACATTTAAACACACTCACACACATTTAAACACACACACACTCACATACATTTAAACACTCACACACACACAAATTTAAACACACACACACACTCACATACATTTAAACACACACACACACGCACTAACACACATTTAAACACACACACTCACACACACACACACACACACACACACACACACACACACACACACACACACACACACACACACACACACAGTTGTGTTTCCATGTTTTATGGGGACTTTCCATAGACATAATGGTTTTTATACTGTACAAACTTTATATTCTATCCCCTAAACCTAACCCTACCCCTAAACCTAACCCTCACAGAAAACTTTCTGCATTTTTACATTTTCAAAAACATAATTTAGTATGATTTATAAGCTGTTTTCCTCATGGGGACCGACAAAATGTCCCCACAAGGTCAAACATTTCGGGTTTTACTATCCTTATGGGGACATTTGGTCCCCACAAAGTGATAAATACACACTCACACACACACACACACACACACACACACACACACACACACACACACACACACACACACACACACACACACACTCACACACACACACACACACACACACTGGAGTCAGTAAGTCAGGAGGTTATTGTGCTGTGTGTTTGGACCGTTAAGTGTTAGACATCATCGATGGTTGCCGTTGTTTTGATTCAGACATGACCTTGCCCCCTGCGTCTGCTGCCATGGCAACTGAGTCCGGCTGCTGTATGTGCAACTGCAAGAGCACCCTGCAGGCCATTCTGCTGGAGTTACGTGCCATGAGAAAACTAATCCAAACTCAAAGAGGTACATCACACACACCCGCACTGTAAAACACTTTTGTAGTTATTACCCTATTATGGCTGTTTTCCACCGGGCCTGACTGTAGAAACTGTTTACAGTATGTTGCTGTCAAACTCAGTGGGATAACAATTATAGTTATTCACTGTTAAATAGCATGAGAACTGGCCCAATCTCAAACCTGTACATACACGATTTAGAGGGGAATTGGAGAATGTTCTGGTGAACTTACTATTGAAGTTTTTGAATGGACTTGTATGTGTATATGTGTGTAGTCATAATCATCCTCTATCAGGGCTGGACTGGTAATCTGGCATACCGGGAATGTTCCCGGTGGGCCAACGCACTTTGGGGCTGATCAGGGGCGGACTGGAGAAACGAGCCAGCCGGTGGGTCGGCCGCGAAATGTATATTTATATTTATATTTATATTTATATTTATATTTATGCATTTGGCAGACGCTTTTATCCAAAGTGACTTACAGTGCACTTATTACAGGGACAACCCCCCCCCCCCCCCGGAGCAACCTGGAGTTAAGTGTCTTACTCAAGGACACAATGGGTTAACAGCCCTGTGCTTTAGCCACCACTCTCATGTGTGAAATGTGCCACCATAAGCTAAAATGCGTTATGCAGAACGGAGCACGAAACAGCGCCACGATATGCAGAAAACGACAGCGAGATTTTAGCTTATTGCGGCCCGTTTCGTGGCCGACCCACTGGCCCGCTCGGTTCTCCCGATGGCCAGTCCACCCCTGACCGGCCCCAAAGTGCATCGGCCCACTGGGAAAATGCCCGGTATGCCAGATTACCATTCCAGCCCTGTGTGTATGGACAGTAGCCTTTCCTCCATCTTTCCCTCACTGCAGGAGCTCAGAGAGAGAGAAGGATCACTCTACCATCTTCTCTCGTATTAACTGTCGCTCCCGAAAGTCGCTCTTTATTTGCATAAAGTTTGTCAACATTTATCAACTTTGTCGCGTCTCTGGACACGGCCACATCCGGTCGCCAACAGTCACCGTCACTCGTGTCTCTGGAAGTCACCAGCGCTCATTGAAAATGAATGAGATGTGGTTGTTTTGTCGCTGCGTGTCGCTGGCAGTGTGAACGCAGCTTAAGCGTGCAAATAGCTGTACTGTGCAGCAGGTGCTGTTTACACATTGTGCAAATGGTCACTCCGTTTATCTTTGCCATTCAAACTATTTTCAAACTTTTGGCTTGTACTACTTTTGGCTGGTGTTTTGTTGCATTCTCAGGAACGCAGGACAAACTGGGTTCCAACATCCCAAGTTCAGCATCCCGTTCCTCTATCTCTAGGAGGAGTGCCCAAAAAAGAAGGCCAGGCCACAGAGCGACAGTCTTGACCACACCTCGGTCGCCACCCTCTGAGGCTGATGCTGAGAAGGAATCCAATCAGACTGCAAGACAGTCCAGAGAGGACACGCCCTCCACAGCGGTGGCATGTATCCCAGATCCCGTTCCCAGTGTAAAGACTTCTTGCTCTCACTATAACATAACCAGAGGACACAACACCTCAGAGGTACACCAGTGACAAGCATCGCTGTTACTATTGCTCAGTACTTTTTGATTTGAACAAAGCCTCTCTAAATGTCTCTATTTTGGTATCATCTGAGCAAAAGTGTATTTTGGGAGCAGTGTGTGTCTATGTATTCCTAAGTACGACTGGGCATGTGTATTAATTCTGTTGATTAATATCCTGTCTGTCTGTCCCAGCCGGAGGTGCAGTTGGCCGAGGATTATGATGTATATATTCTGAAAGCACAGCTGGACTCGATCTTACTGAACTACACCCGCTCTGGCAGTCTGCTCTTCAGAAAACTGGTGTGCGCTTTCTTTGACGACGCCACGCTGGCCAACTCACTGCCCAACGGCAAGAGGAAGAGAGGTCTGAACGACACCAGGAAAGGACTTGATCAGAATATAGTGGGCGCCATTAAAGGTGTGTAAAATTGACAACAAAATCAGACCAGAATTTACACAACACTGAATTTGCCAGAAATATACAGTATATGTACATATACAGATGCTGTTCTTCTCACCGCAGTTGTACAAATGATTCTAAATGAGAACGCCCCCCAAAGTTGTTGCCTAAATCTGCCACTGACACTACTCCACTACTCCACTACTCCACTACTCCACTTCTTCTAAGATTACTGACTTTACTCATTACTTCGGATACGAGTGGATGGGTTAGTGTGTGCGCGGCCTCCAGCTGTGTGCGTGAACATGGTTTATGTATTGATGTACTCTACAGAAATAAGATTAGTTTAGAAATACTGAACCTAAATACTTAAAAAGTAATGAACTTAATTGAAAGTCAGTAATTGTATTTCGATTACAAGAATTTAAAATGTAATGTTACACTACACTTTGTACTAAAAAGTAATTAGATTACAGTGATTCATTTTTATTAATTAATTACTTTCAGTTAGATTAAATTTAACATTATATACAGACAGACAGACAGACAGACAGACAGATAGGACAGATGGATAGATAGACAGACAGACAGACAGATAGATAGATAGACAGACAGACAGATAGGACAGATGGATAGATAGACAGACAGACAGACAGACAGACAGATAGATAGACAGACAGACAGATAGGACAGATGGATAGATAGACAGACAGACAGACAGACAGATAGATAGATAGACAGACAGACAGACAGACAGATAGATAGATAGACAGACAGATAGGACAGATGGATAGATAGACAGACAGACAGATAGGACAGATGGATAGATAGACAGACAGACAGACAGACAGACAGACAGATAGATAGATAGACAGACAGACAGATAGGACAGATGGATAGATAGACAGACAGACAGACAGACAGACAGACAGATAGATAGACAGACAGACAGACAGACAGATAGGACAGATGGATAGATATATAGACAGACAGACAGACAGACAGATAGATAGATAGATAGACAGACAGACAGACAGACAGACAGATAGGACAGATGGATAGATAGACAGATAGATAGGACAGATGGATAGATAGACAGATAGATAGGACAGATGGATAGACAGACAGACAGACAGACAGACAGATAGATAGGACAGATGGATAGATAGATAGATAGATAGACAGACAGACAGACAGACAGATAGTTAGGACAGATGGATAGATAGACAGACAGATAGATAGGACAGATGGATAGATAGACAGACAGACAGACAGACAGACAGACAGACAGACAGAAAGATAGGACAGATGGATAGATAGACAGACAGACAAACAGACAGATAGATAGATAGATAGGACAGATGGATAGATAGACAGATAGATAGGACAGATGGATAGACAGACAGACAGACAGACAGACAGATAGATAGATAGGACAGATGGATAGATAGACAGATAGATAGGACAGATGGATAGACAGACAGACAGACAGACAGACAGACAGACAGACAGATAGATAGATAGATAGATAGATAGATAGATAGATAGATAGATAGATAGATAGATAGATAGATAGATAGATAGATAGATAGATAGATAGATAGATAGATAGATAGGACAGATGGATGGATAGACAGACAGACAGATAGATAGATAGGACAGATGGATAGACAGACAGACAGATAGATAGGACAGATGGATAGACAGACAGACAGATAGATAGGACAGATGGATAGATAGACAGACAGACAGACAGACAGACAGACAGAAAGATAGGACAGATGGATAGATAGACAGACAGACAAACAGACAGATAGATAGATAGATAGGACAGATAGATAGGACAGATGGATAGACAGACAGACAGACAGACAGACAGACAGACAGACAGACAGACAGATAGATAGATAGATAGATAGATAGATAGATAGATAGATAGATAGATAGATAGATAGATAGGACAGATGGATGGATAGACAGACAGACAGATAGATAGATAGGACAGATGGATAGACAGACAGACAGATAGATAGGACAGATGGATAGACAGACAGATAGATAGATAGGACAGATGGATAGACAGACAGACAGATAGATAGGACAGATGGATAGACAGACAGACAGACAGACAGACAGACAGATAGATAGACAGACAGACAGATAGATAGGACAGATAGATAGATAGATAGACAGACAGACAGACAGACAGACAGACAGACAGACAGACAGACAGACAGACAGATAGATAGATAGATGATAGTTAATGTGCTGAACGACACCTGTATGAACTTGAGGGGAACTCAATGTGCCACTGGTTTGGGTTTGGTTTGGGCCACTGTATAGTGTTTATAAAGAGTTTGAGAGGGTCTTGATAGAGCCTGTTCAACATTTTATATGTGTGTGTACAAATTTAGTGTTCACAGAAAAGTATTGCACTGCCAATGGGATTGAGAAGCTTCCCGGCCCCAGAGATTGGGTCCAGATTCTGCAAGACCAGATTAAACTTGCCCGCCGTCGCTTAAAAAGAGGTGAGCACATGTGAGAAAAATAAAGACATGACACAAGGAAATAAAATAAAGACATGCAAGCGGGAGAGAAATAGCTTTGTGCACTTCACCAAGGATTCAATGATGCCAGTTGAGAGCCATAAAATCAAGAATCATTAAATGTTAATTAAGAAATGCTTAAATACCATGATTTACTTTTTTCAATAGATTTTTTTAATCATTTGCAGCAGAGACAGCCTCAGAAAGTAATGAGATACTGCACAGAACATGTACAGAAAAAACAGGTACCTGGAAACATACACACAAACCTGCACACACACACACACACACACACACACACACACACACACACACACACACACACTCACACACACACACACACACACACACACACACACACACACACACACACACACACACACACACACACACACACACACACACACACACACACTCACACACACACTCACACTCACTCTCACACACACACACACACACACACACACACACATGTTGTGTTTCCATGTTTTATGGGGACTTTCCATAGACATAATGGTTTTTATACTGTACAAACTTTATATTCTATCCCCTAAACCTAACCCTACCCCTAAACCTAACCCTCACAGAAAACATTCTGCATTTTTACATTTTCAAAAAACATAATTTAGTATGATTTATAAGCTGTTTTCCTCATGGGGACCGACAAAATGTCCCCACAAGGTCAAAAATTTTGGGTTTTACTATCCTTATGGGGACATTTGGTCCCCACAAAGTGATAAATACACGCTCACACTCACACACACACACACACACACTCACACACACACACACACACACACACACACACACACACACACACACACACACACTCACACACATACACACACACACACACACTCACACACACACACTCACACACACATGCACACACACTCACACGCACACACACACATGCGCACCCGCACACTCACACACACACTCACATACACACACACTCACACACACACACACTCACACACACAATCACACACACACACACACTCACACGCGCACACACCCACACACACATGCGCACCCGCACACATATGCACACGCACGCACGCACACACACACATGCACACGCATGCACGCACACACACACACACACACACACACAGACACACACACATATACACATGCATGCACACACACACATGCACACACACATGCACGCACAAACACACACACATGTGCACACACACACACTTGCATGCACACATGCAAACACACACATGTTGTGTTTCCATGTTTTATGGGGACTTTCCATAGACATAATGGTTTTTATACTGTACAAACTTTATATTCTATCCCCTAAACCTAACCCTACCCCTAAACCTAACCCTCACAGAAAACTTTCTGCATTTTTACATTTTCAAAAAACATAATTTAGTATGATTTATAAGCTGTTTTCCTCATGGGGACCGACAAAATGTCCCCACAAGGTCAAACATTTCGGGTTTTACTATCCTTATGGGGACATTTGGTCCCCACAAAGTGATAAATACACACTCTCACACACACACACACACACACACACACACACACACACACACACACACACACTCACACACAGTTCTGCATATCAGAGGATACAATCTTTGCAAGCGCTCTTGTTCACCAGCAGAATTCATTATTGATACTAAAGTATGAAATGTTTTGTGTCCCACAGGAAGGTAAAGGAGACTTCACAAGGTAAGAGAATAAATGAAACTCCCCGTGACCTTTTCAATCACAAACACAGAAATGTTTGTCAGCTGTCTAAATAGGGACATGTAATAGACCTTATAAAGTTGACTATAATTGCTTTTAACTCTAACTTTAACCCTAATCCTAACCGAAACCTGTTTGCATTATTAGAATAAAAAAAGAATCCTTATTTAATTTATGTATTAAACTATAGACAAGTACACACACACACACACACACACACACACACACACACACACACACACACACACACACACACACACACACACACACACACACACACACACACACACACACACACACACACACACACACATGTAGTGTTTCCATGTTTTATGGGGACTTTCCATAGACATAATGGTTTTTATACTGTACAAACTTTATATTCTATCCCCTAAACCTAACCCTACCCCTAAACCTAACCCTCACAGAAAACTTTCTGCATTTTTACATTTTCAAAAATCATAATTTAGTGTGATTTATAAGCTGTTTTCCTCATGGGGACCCACAAAATGTCCCCACAAGGTCAAAAATTTCGGGTTTTACTATCCTTATGGGGACATTTGGTCCCCACAAAGTGATAAATACACACTCACACACACACACACACACACACACACACACACACACACACACACACACTCTCACACACACACACACACACACACACACACACACACACACACACACACACACACACACACTCACACACACACACACACACACACACACACACACACACACACACACACACACACTCACACACACACACACACACACACACACACACACACACACACACACACACACACACACACACACACACACACACACACACACACACACACACACACACACACACACACACACACACACACACACACACACACACATACACACACACACACACACACACACACACACACACACACATGTTGTGTTTCCATGTTTTATGGGACTTTCCATAGACATAATGGTTTTCATACTGTACAAACTTTATATTCTATCCCTAAACCTAACCCTACCCTAAACCTAACCCTCACAGAAAACTTTCTGCATTTTTACATTTTCAAAAACATAATTTAGTGTGATTTATAACCTGTTTCCTCATGGGGACCGACAAAATGTCCCCACAAGGTCAAAAAATTCGGGTTTTACTATCCTTATGGGGACATTTGGTCCCCACAAAGTGATAAATACACGCTCACACACACACACGCACACACATACACACACACACAGAAGCCATGAAGCCAGAAGGCATGGGGTGGCAGTTGCCTAAACATTAGCTTTGCCACCCTAACTCTGACTTAGCTCGCATAGTGGAGACGGTGCGCAACGGCTTAACCCCCCCAACCCAATCACTACACTCTTGCACCACCCTTTGCCACCCAGTGAATCAAATATGTTAATAAAGTATGTTTGTGTGTTTCAAAGACTGGCATATCATTCCCAGGGATTTACATTACAATCGCATCATCTTTATTTTGAATTGCTAAGTGTCCACAGACTCTACACACAAAACGCTGCTGAATGCACGCCTGATGAAAACATCTCGTTATTCTTAACGAACTGTTCTCCTGTACTGCAGGTGCTGCTTATGAGAGAACAGACTGTGCTGTTGCTATGGACACTGCCTGAGCAGACACTGTAATGCAACCTCTGACCCCCTCAATGGGCACATTTTTGTAACACAAGTGCTCTCATTTTATTATTTTAAAGTGGCTTGTTCTGGATGTCACCAATAGTTTTCTGCATCATCTAATTATCATCCAAATGCATCACCAACAATTATGAGCAGAATAGTTTGAGCAGGACTGTGCCTTTAATTCACTCATGCCATGTTGCCATGCCAACTAACAAACTGATCATTGACACTCTCTGGTGAAATGTGTGGCACTTGTCATAGAAGAATATGCCTGTTTTCCCTTCTAATCAAGTTTTTTATTTGAATGTATTTTGTACGATTTCTCTGAAAACAAGAATGTTTTGACCGATCAAGTAAATGTATCTTGCTTGATGTATTTCGATATTTTTTACTTTGAAAACAAGACAAAAATATTCAGTAAGAAAATGACTTGCCAGTTATAAAACAGGTGAAACTAAATGTTTACCAGTGGAAAAATTGTTTTGGTGCGAGACTTAAATAAATAAAGTGTCTTCTTACGTCGTTGGTCTAAACCTGTTTTAAGTCCAGGGGGTTTCAAAATAACTTTGTTATTAATGTATTAATTATTGATTATTTAACAATAACTCATTTTAAAATGCTAACTTATAAATACAACCAATAAATGATCAAAACAATAATAATAATAATAATATAGTGTTATTTTGGCTGTTTGCCATTCTACAACTGTTATCATAATGGAAAGTAAACATACCTTTTAAAACTTTTTGAAGGCTTCAGTTTTTAACATAGTTTTTTTTTTTTTTAAATAATGTCCCCATTGAAACCCATTAAAATGGCAATATTTCATCAATTCTATGATATTATGCTTTCATTCTGGAGCCCTGGCTACCAAATTTAAATGTTTAATATTTTCCACTAGATGGCGCCATTTTCCTCATGTTTAGCCTATGGAGCAAATACAAGCTTTTCCCCTATTTTCTGTATTATAGAGAACTGCAGGACAACTGAATAAATTATGCAAATAAAATTGTGTGGGTGTGTTGGTATGGGTGTGTGTGTGAAAAACAACAGTGGCATTATGTAAACAAACTGGCATTTAAAAGGTTAAAATCCTGAAAATGAATGAATATTTGGTTGTTATGATCAGGACTGATGTTGGTTAGAAAACTCAGTGAAAGCGGAAAATAATGTGAATATATCATATTTTTATGGCAGTTTTTTTGACCTGGACATTTTTTGTCCTCTAAGGTCCTGAGTGTGAGTTTATTTTTATTTTTTTAATCTGACACTGCAAAAAAACAACAACAACAAAGCATCATTAACAATGTGGTTGGTAATCATTACCACAACCCAGACTGCGATAATCACAAAACAAACAAAAAAACCTTTAGCATTTAATATATGCAAAACAGTTAATTTTGTGTGTGGTTTTTGTTTTCTCATAAAAAAACAACACCAACAATGGCGTTATATAAACAATCCTGAAAATGAATGAATATTTGGTAGTTATGATCAGGACTGATGTTGGTTAAAAATCAGTCAGTGAAAGTAGAAAATAATATAAATATATAATATTATCATGGCAGATTTTTGCGCGGACATTTTTGTCCTCTAAGCCCATTTTATTCATAATCCCATTTTAACAGTTCGCCGCCGATTTCTATATTAAAGGTACAAACAACATGCGGACTTTTTTGTTGCCACACTCAGATCTGCTTTAAAGGGGAGGTCGTGACGTCAGCGCGGGAAAGAAGGACCCTTCTACAACTTCGAATTTTTTAACGAAAATACTCCCCCAGAACGCCTATTTGCACGAATCGTTGCTTGCAAGGAACATGTGACACGAGGCGTTTAAACCACCTCGTACGCGTCCCGAACATGATGCCGTCCGCCAAGAAATAGAGTATTAAATGAAGTCTCAGTCTATTCAGGCACATTTTCCGGACGCCCTTTTCGCGCGCAGTTCATTGTGGGAACGTCGCGTCTCTTGTATCGGGAGGCGAAACCGGTAAGCACGAGCTTAAAGGGGAAATGGGACACAAATATAACTGTGACTCAATGCATTACGTGTGTGGAGAACTATCTTACTTATTCTGGTAGAAGCCATAATCAGCGAAGTTTGCTTAAAGTGCATCAAATATTTTTTATTTTATATTATTGTTCTGTTGTGCACACTGCAATCATGGCGCGGGCGCTTTAAGGGTTAATTTTTTCACCGCCGACATTTTTATGAACACTGGATGGCCTACTCCTATTAATCATACTATTTTAATAACTTATTATACGTTTTCTTGTTGTAGAATGCTTGTGCTGTTGTGTATATTAGAAGCGATTAAACGTGTTCGAGCAGCAGGGCTTGCATTTGTTCAGCGCGTGCAGCGGTTGTTGTGATGTCCGATTCGCCAACGAATTTGTCGAACGAGTCGGTTCTTTTTCATGACTCGTTCGAACCGATTCGTAAATCCATTGTAAAGCCTTACGCTGTTTGTAAAAGTCTGTTTAGATGTAAAAGTGAAAGGTCAGCTATGTTTTGTAATCACAAGCTATGCATGACATCGGATATATATAGATAGATTATCCTTTTAAAATATACATTTTAGCGCCAAAACAGTAAATCAGGGTGACCGCATCAAACTGGAACACTTTACATTGACAACACTTAACAAACTTAATTAATAATTGTGAAGAATAGTTATATTTATAGCAGTATAAAAAATATATATTTTATTTCTCCAAAAAACAAAACAAAAACAGGTAAAAAGCTGCAACCGCTCTTAGGAATCACTCTTGAACCTGATTTGGAACCGTTTGATTGAAACTGGCCGTTTGAACGAACCGAATCAGTCAGCGCGCGCCACAACAGTGCAGAATTCTAATACGCGTTCAAAACACCAGAATGCACTATGTAACTAGTATCCACGTTTGCTGTGCATGCAGATGCTTTGAATAAAATGTACTCTTGATTGTTGTGGTAAATAAGGTGTAATGCATTGTGCATTACACTAGTATACAAGTTGTGTTGCATATATGGCTATAAGCAGGGGTGGACTGGCCATAGGGAGAACCGGGAATTTTCCCGGTGGGCCGACTTCGAAACGTGGCCGGACTGGTCGATAATCTGAAACGGTCCGCCATATTAACTTTTATGCCGATTTCTATCTCCAGTCCACCCCTGGTTATGAATGAGTCCAGCTCAGGCTTTCAACAGAAATGATGCATTTAAAGGGGAGGTTCACCTACGAACAGCACTTGTTTAGTTATATTAGATAGTGTGGTGCTGGATAAATATATAGAGGTGGCAATAAAATGCTTAATTTTGTTGTGTATATCAAGTTATATTTAGTTGCATGTTGTTTGCTTGTTAAATTGTAACTTTTTGCAAACAACTTTTGTGTTTGTTTATCACTCTTATCTCCCTCTTTCAGATTACCTGTACCATAGTGTGCGTTGTGTGTAAGGTTGCTTTTTAAACATGTCGGTGCGAGAGTCTTTTAACCCGGAGAATTATGAACTGGACAAAAGCTTCAGGCTAACACGCTTCACAGAGCTCAAGGGCACGGGCTGCAAAGTCCCTCAAGATGTGCTGCAGAAACTTCTAGAGTCGCTGCAGGAAAACCATTATCAGGAGGATGAGCAGTTCCTCGGGGCGGTAATGCCCAGGCTGGGTACATAACAATACACACACACCTTTTGGCTGGAAATGAAGGTTTTTAACCCTTATGCACTGTTCGTTTTAGATTTACTGTTCACTTGTAGACCATTGTTCGCGGTCAGACTTGTCAGAAAACAAAAAAACCGTGTAATTTGTTTTATTTTTATTGAACAAATGTTATAGCACTGACTACTTTAAATTAAATACACTAAAGTTGTGCATTTTGGTGGGATTTTATGCTATTTAGATCTACCTTTTAATTTCACAACCACACCAGTAATTTGAAAATGAGCTAATTTGTTGGTTGCTGGTTGTAATAAGGTGTGTGTGTGTGTGTGTGTGTGTGTGTGTGTGTGTGTGTGTGTTCTGCATTGTGGCAGGGTTATTGATTTTTATTTGACAAACCCTCCTGCCAAATTAATTTGATAAAAAAAATTCTCCCAAATTTGTAATGCCCAATTCCCAATGGGCTCTAAGTCCTTGTGGTGGCTTAGTGACTCGCCTCAATCCCGGTGGCGGAGGACGAATCTCAGTTTCCTCAGTGTCTGAGACCGTCAACCCGCGCATCTCATCACGTGACCTGTTGAGTGCGTTACCGCGGAGACGTAGCACACATGAGGCTTCACGGCATCCACCGCGGCATCCACGCACGACTCGCCACACACCAAGAGCGAGCCACATTATAGCGACCACGAGGAGTTTACCCCATGTGACTCTACCCTCCCTAGCAACCGGGCCGATTTGGTTGCTTACGAGAGCTGAATGGAGTCACTCAGCACGCCCTCGATTCGAACTCGCGAACTCCACGGGTGGTAGTCAGCGTCAATACTCGCTGAGCTACCCAGGCCCCCATATGGTAGGTCAAATGTGACCATGAACAACACAAGTGTTGCTTTTTTGTCACACGGCCTAAACTCATCGAAACGTGTGTGTGTGTGTGTGTGTGTGTGCGTGTGTGTGCGCGCGCGTGTGTGCGTGTGTTCCAATGGCAAATGTAGGAAAAGTAACCAGCCCTCGAGCCACTCAGATGAAGTATACCATTATTATTATTAAAGAAGCAGAATTTACTTCAGTCAAAAATGTCCAAACTGTGCATAAGGGTTAAGAATGTAGGATTGTTCACTGTAGTCTGGCTACAGCACAACAAAGCCATTTTACACTAACACAAGCACATTTTCACCATTTGTTTTATTAACAGGCATCGGTATGGACACCTGTGTGATCCCGTTGAGACATGGGGGATTGTCACTCGTGCAAACCACAGACTATATCTACCCCATAGTAGATGACCCATACATGATGGTAAATACAACATAACTGTATCAAAATGAAAATGGATCAGTTTCTGTTATTGACTTGAATGCCGGATGTTTTTCACTACAGGGCAGAATTGCTTGTGCCAATGTGTTGAGTGACCTGTATGCCATGGGGGTCACAGAATGCGACAACATGCTGATGCTTCTTGGTGTCAGTAACAAACTCACAGAAAAGGTGAGATGGAGGAAAAGACTGCACTTTTTAACCTGTAGATGGACGGGCAAATGTGTGTTTGTGCATGTCAAAGTGATTAAATGTGCATTCAAAACAACCCAACGGCACTGTTTGTGTTTTGAAGGAGCGTGATAAGGTCATGCCACTGATCATCCAGGGGTTTAAGGATGCATCCGAGGAGGCCGGTACATCAGTCACCGGTGGTCAGACGGTTCTAAACCCATGGATAGTCCTGGGGGGAGTGGCCACAACAGTGTGCCAACCTAATGAGTTCATTATGTAAGCATCTCCTCTTTTTTTAAGTCTCATTTTGTGGCCTGTAGTAAGTCATTTTACATTACATATTGGTTTAATAGGCATGTTAATGGTCTATAAACGTATACGCCCATTCTTCTAATGGAGTGCATGTGTGTTTATGCATCGTCTAGGCCAGATAACGCAGTGCCAGGGGATGTGCTGGTTCTCACAAAGCCTCTTGGTACACAGGTGGCAGTAGCGGTTCACCAGTGGCTGGACATTGTGAGTGTTTTCATTTGTAATTTTATATTTCAGATTAATCGCGACCTTTATTTGAATAATCACGATAGTGATTCATAAATCCTAAGATTGGTCTTGTACTCCATGTGCGACCCTCTACAATGCGTGTAAATCACATTTGCATATGTGGCCAAATTTAGCATAATGCGACTAAAATAACCGTGATTAGCCACTGGCTGGTAAATGTTCAGATTTCACCATTGGAAAGTTTAACACCTTTACGCTGCTTGTTGAGAATAAACTTTGGGTTGACTCGCTCCTCATGTGTCCAAAGTAGTGTTGTCACGGTACCAAAAGTTCAGTAGTCGGTACCAATACCAGTGAAATTTCACAGTACTCGATACCATTTTCGGTACCAAAGCAAAACACAA
This sequence comes from Xyrauchen texanus, assembly GCF_025860055.1. Taxonomy (NCBI): domain Eukaryota; kingdom Metazoa; phylum Chordata; class Actinopteri; order Cypriniformes; family Catostomidae; genus Xyrauchen; species Xyrauchen texanus. The sequence goes on along the minus strand of NC_068304.1, from coordinate 39,566,358 downwards.
AAACCGGTCACTAAACACTCTTTTATTAACAAAGTCTACAAAACATCCGCAGCAGAACTAAGAACAGAAATATGCCATTGAGCAACACTTTCATTTAAATATATTATTTTTGAATTATAACAAAACTGAACAGTGTATGTTAAAGTATGTTTGAACACTTATAAGATTTGCTTCAACTTTTGCAACTTTTACTTTAAGTTTTTACAGAGTACTAAAGAAAATCCTAAATAAACAAGCACACAATAGAATGAATTAAACACAATTTCCAAACTAATGTGCAAAGTGCTCTCTTATTAATAAAGCTGCATATTGATATTTTTCTTCATGATAAGAAATGCACAGTGATATATAGATAGATAGATGGATAGATATAGATATATATATAGATATGATTAAATAAGTTCTAATCGAGCTGCATTAAGTGTGTGCGCTCGAGGGATGAGCGTCCCGTGACGGAGTCTCTCTCAGCCGGTGCAGTTTCAATCTCTCCCCCTGAGATCGGGACATTCACACGACTCATTGAAGAGGCACCGACCACACGGAGAAATGCCCGTTTCTGAGTTTATAGTTATTAACATGAGCAGCTTCTGTATTATTTGAACTTTAATAAAGCAATTTTACTGCATTTAAGATGTTTCCTTTAAAGAGCTCCGCCTCCGCTTATTCCACAACGGGACATGCTTCTGAATGTACTTTAATCATTCCCTAATACTTTGGGATCTACATCAAATAAACGGTGAAAGTTTAAACTCACCTGCTTTAGTTGCTTGAATAAATCCGGGTGTCTTTCAGGTGCTTCATTAAGTTTGATGTGTTTCCTCTTTCGTCAGAAAATTGCTAAGCTGCGTTTACAAACAGATTTTTGTTGATCTGTGATGTTTCCCTTTTCATCAGTCTTTTTCCACTTTTAATTTCGACATGATTCAGTTGAGACTTTGCTTGTTGTGAGCGTTTGAAGGTTCCCGCCTCTGCGTGGGTACCGGGTAGACTCGGTACCCCGGTACCTTCAGAAATTCTGGCATCGTAAATAATTGTTTGTTTGAGTACCGACTTGATACCGGGGTACCGGTATTTTTGACAACACTAGTCCAAAGACGACATCAATGAATATTAGCGATGCACCGAAATGAAAATTCTGGGCCGAAACCAAAACCGAAAATTCAGGATGCACTTGGCCGAAAACCGAAAATGATTATTATTTTTTTTTAACCTATTTATAACAGGTTTTTTTTTGTATAATTGTATCAATATTATACTTTTTAATTAGTTTCATGAATTTAATGAATCTGAAAAACTACAAATCAAAAATGGTGGTGGTGGCGTAGTGGCTAAAGCACATAAGTGGTAATCAGAAGGTTGCTGGTTTGATCCCCACAGCCACCACCATTGTGTCCTTGAGTAAGACACTTAACTCCAGGTTGCTCCGGGGGGATTGTCCCTGTAATAAGTGCACTGTAAGTCACTTTGGATAAAAGCATCTGCCAAATGCATACATGTAAATCTAAATATAAGTAACATTATCACATTTTATTGAAAGTAACACTCCAAAATTGGACAGAAAATATATTAAAACAATATTAAATATATTATTCTTCATTCAGTTCTTTAACAATCAAATTTAACAGATTTATTTTTTACCATAGAAAACTATAATGATATGCAAAACAGCAGTCAAGTAATGAACTACGCTAGCACCTTACAAATACAAAAGGTTAAATATGCTACACAATCATTTTAATGAAAACACAGAATGGCAGAGCACCTCTATTGTGTTTATGTAAACGTATTTCCACTTTAATTGAAAATGATTGGATTTTTGGAGAAATTATTGGAGAAAATTTGGTTTCTCTTCAAGAACGGCTGCTCAGATTTGCAACACGAGATGCTGCACTGAACGGTCTCTCACTCTCTGTGCTGCTGCTTGGGCAGATAAATACCTGTGTGCAATCCGCAAGCGATGGAAAGTGATCTTTGTTCATGCACCAGTAGTCAAGGGGATTGTCGCTTCTGGAATTGGGTAGTTCAGCTAGATACGTCTCCAGTTGTGGTTCAGCACAGTTTATTTCCTTGGTTAACTGTTGGAATGGAGCGAGAAGAGACACAATCATTTCCATTGACATCCCCTGATGTGCACTCAAAGTTGCCGGCAGAGCGCAATCTGTCATGTACGCAGCTAAGACTCGCTTTTGTTCAAGTAGACTTTGCAACATATTACATTTCTGCTGAACAAACATGGCAGATCGCAAATTTGATGTCCTTGTCAGAAACGTTGAAGTATTTCCACACTGCTGACATGATCGGCCTTTGCTGGGTAGCACCGGGATAATGGCTAGATCGATCGAAAGTGACATCGGAGCACTGAGGGGCGGGGAGGCATATATTATAGGCTGATATTTTTTGCCTTTTTTTCTCTTTTGGCCAAAAACCAAAAATGCCATTTTACATTTTTTTGAATACCCATTCTGTTATTTACAGTCAGTTACACTGAAAACCCGAATAAGTTGACTCTATCGATTGAGTAAACTCGTTCCCTCAGTAATGACCTGGGTAGCTTAGCGAGTATTGACCCCTGGAGTCACAAGTTTAAATCCAGGGTGTGCTGAGTGACTCCAGCCAGGTCTCCTAAGCAACCAAATTGGCCCGGTTGCTAGGGAGGGAAGAGTCACATGGGGTAACCTCCTCATGGTCGTGATTAGTGATTTCTCTCTTCAGGTGGGGCGCGTGGTTAGATGTGCATGGATGCCGCGGAGAATAGCGTGAAGCCTCCGCACGCGCTACGTCTCCGTGGTAACGCACTCAACAAGCCACGTGATAAAATGCACAGATTGACGGTCTCAGATGCGGACGCAACTGAGATTCGTCCTCCGACACCCAGATTGAGGCGAGTCATACGCCACCAGCGAGGACTTGGAGCGCATTGGGAATTGGGCGTTACACATTGGGGAGAAAAACTTAAATAAAAATAATAATTCAACAATCGGAGTCTGCTTTATACCACAGAAAACATGGACTGAATCACGGAATCGAGTAATAAAAATACCATTAGCTATAAAACGCAGAATGTCACGGAATATGACATATTTGGATGAAAATTAACGTTTGAATGTACAGTTGATCAAATAACAATTGTGATATATCCTAGTGTGATAATTCAACTACAAAAGTGATTTAATTGAATACAGTATATAATCTACAAGTGATGCACGCTTCAAAATGAAAACGGAGTGATGGTGGCGTAGTGGGCTAAAGCACATAACTGGTAATCAGAAGGTTGCTGGTTCGATCCCCACAGCCGCCACCATTGTGTCCTTGAGTCAAGGCACTTAACTCCAGGTTGCTCCGGGGGGATTGTCCCTGTAATAAGTGCACTGTAAGTCACTTTGGATAAAAGCATCTGCCAAATGCATACATGTAAATGCCTCATGATCATCACTTGCACTCTTGCGTGTGAGATAACATAGATAAGAGCACTGTGAAGTGTGCAGCACATACAGACTATATATTTATATAATTAAATCACAGCTTTACTGATATTAATAATCACACTGGGCCATGCAGCAAACTGCTTATCTGGAAGTGAGAAACTACCATCAAAAACATACAGAAACGTCAAAATAAAAGCTCGATTTAAATAGATGATTATTGTTGGGTACATAATATGTCCTGGAAAGTTGTGCCTTGAAAAGAGTGGGAACCCTCAATGCAATTACACAGCTCAAATAAAGAAGATTATTACCGATTGTAGGTCAATCATAAAATAAACGTAATTCTCCACAGAAGTGGGTAAGCGCCTGTACTTCAGTTGCACATGCACAAGGAGAACCGAGAACGTTAATAGGGACACGATCACTCTAATGGTGACATCATACGAAACAACTATTTCCAACAAAACAAAACAAAAAAAAGTCTGTCTTTTTTTTTATTATTTTTATGTAGATATTTGAGTTATAAGCCCATAACTTGGCATCTCAAGTAATGTTTAAAAACACCAAAAATGTAAACAAGGTTGCGGTAAAGAAGCCATACGTCTCCTCTCTCGTTAATATGCTAAATAATAAACTAAAGCCCTTCTGTGAGGCGCTCGCTGAACCGCCGCTATCCTTAAAGAGACAGTGCCGTTATAGCACGCGTTCAACATGTCATTGTATATTCTTTAAATAGGACAAACAATGCATGGAAATAAAATGCAATATAAAGGCATTCTGTATTCATGCCCATCCCTAATTACAATCTGCCCCAATAATATCATTTTTCACTGGGACAGAACTGGGTGTAATGGCTTGCTATCTCTCTTTCTGTCTCCCTTTCTTTTCTTTAGCCAGAGAAATGGAATAAGATAAAGTTGGTTGTCACTCAGGAAGATGTTGAACTTGCATATCAGGAGGCCATGTTGAATATGGCTCGACTCAACCGAACAGGTTGGTAGATGACATGTCATATGGGTCACCGTTAACACAGGGGTGTACCAGTTACCATACACTCACCTAAAGGATTATTAGGAACACCTGTTCAATTTCTCATTAATGCAATTATCTAATCAACCAATCACATGGCAGTTGCTTCAATGCATTTAGGGGTGAGGTCCTGGTCAAGACAATCTGCTGAACTCCAAACTGAATGTCAGAATGGGAAAGAAAGGTGATTTAAGCAATTTTGAGCGTGGCATGGTTGTTGGTGCCAGACGGGCCGGTCTGAGTATTTCACAATCTGCTCAGTTACTGGGATTTTCACGCACAACCATTTCTAGGGTTTACAAAGAATGGTGTGAAAAGGAAAAACATCCAGTATGCGGCAGTCCTGTGGGCTAAAAATGCCTTGTTGATGCTAGAGGTCAGAGGAGAATGGGCTGACTGATTCAAGCTGATAGAAGAGCAACTTTGCCTGAAATAACCACTCGTTACAACCGAGGTATGCAGCAAAGCATTTGTGAAGCCACAACACGCACAACCTTGAGGCGGATGGGCTACAACAGCAGAAGACCCCACCGGTACCACTCATCTCCACTACAAATAGGAAAAAGAGGCTACAATTTGCAAGAGCTCACCAAAATTGAACAGTTGAAGACTGGAAAAATGTTGCCTGGTCTGATGAGTCTCGATTTCTGTTGAGACATTCAGATGGTAGAGTCAGAATTTGGCGTAAACAGAATGAGAACATGGATCCATCATGCCTTGTTACCACTGTGCAGGCTGGTGGTGGTGGTGTAATGGTGTGGGGGATGTTTTCTTGGCACACTTTAGGCCCCTTAGTGCCAATTGGGCATCGTTTAAATGCCACGGCCTACCTGAGCATTGTTTCTGACCATGTCCATCCCTTTATGGCCACCATGTACCCATCCTCTGATGGCTACTTCCAGCAGGATAATGCACCATGTCACAAAGCTCGAATCATTTCAAATTGGTTTCTTGAACATGACAATGAGTTCACTGTACTAAAATGGCCCCCACAGTCACCAGATCTCAACCCAATAGAGCATCTTTGGGATGTGGTGGAACAGGAGCTTAGTGCCCTGGATGTGCATCCCACAAATCTCCATCAACTGCAAGATGCTATCCTATCAATATGGGCCAACATTTCTAAAGAATGCTTTCAGCACCTTGTTGAATCAATGCCACGTAGAATTAAGGCAGTTCTGAAGGCGAAAGGGGGTCAAACACAGTATTAGTATGGTGTTCCTAATAATCCTTTAGGTGAGTGTATACTGTATATTTAGTTTTTCCTTATGATTATTATTTTATCTTGTATTTAACTGTCCAGGGGCCGGGCTGATGCACACCTTCAATGCACATGCAGCGACTGACATCACAGGGTTCGGGATCCTGGGTCACGCTCAGAACCTGGCACGGCAACAGCGTACTGAGGTGTCCTTCGTCATTCATAACTTGCCAGTTTTGGCCAAGATGGCCGCCGTCAGCAAAGCATGCGGCAACATGTTTGGTCTAATGCACGGCACCTGCCCTGAGACCTCAGGTATAACATCAGATCGGTGTTAAAGGGTCCATAAGCTCTTATTTCTCATTTTACCCTGAAAGAAAGAAGGTCATCAGGTTTAAAGATATAGTTCACCCAAAAATGAAAGTCATGTCATCATTTACTCACCCCAGTGTGGTTTGAAATACCCCATTGACGAGACTCGCGCAACTAGTGATGAATGATGTCGCTAGCTACATTTTCATCCACGTATTGTTTTGCAGATATATCGTTTTCTTTTGGGGGAAAAATACATATATGAACACTTTGCATCAATGAAAATGGAAATAAAATTTGCTGTGAGTCCCGCCCATCTTGGTGACTTAAATGCCATTCTTAGATGTTGAATGTGCCGCTGCCAATCATTACTATAAATAATAATGTCATCAAGATAAGCAGCGGGATAGCCAGAGTGTGGGCGGATAATTCTGTCAATGAGGCACTGAAACGGGTCTCGGGTGCGCTGTGTCATAAACACAGCCTTTAGCCTCCTTGTTAGCGCTCCCGCCTCCCACGCCGGAGACGCTGGTTCGAGTCCCGTTCAGAGCGACCTGGACCAGTTACATATATATGCGTGTGTGTGTGTGTGTGTGTGTGTGTGTGTGTGTGTGTGTGTATATGTGTATATATATATGCGTGTGTTTGTGTGTGTGTATATATATATATATATATATATATATATATATATATATATATATATATATATATATATATATATATATATATATATATATATGTGTATGCGTGTGTGTGTGTGTATGTGTCTCTCTTATTTAACACCCCATTCTCTTTCTGTCACTGGTAGGAGGTTTATTGATCTGTCTTCCACGGGAACAAGCAGCCCGCTTTTGCGCCGAAATCAAATCTCCCAAATACGGCGAAGGCCACCAGGCATGGATCATCGGCATCGTAGAGAAAGGAAACCGCACGGCACGGATCATCGACAAACCCCGCATCATCGAAGTCGCACCGCAGGTGGCCACACAGAATGTCAACACCACCCCAGGAACCACATCTTAAACCTGACCCCGTGACCCCCTACGACAGCCCTGAACCGCTAGCGTGCTCTAGCCACACCTGAGAATATATCATCGCAATGATATATATACACAACATCTGCCCACCCTGGCCTTGGGGCAGACTTTACCTGGACACTGTTTTAAAGCAGATGTGATAAGAACATTAAGAAAAATCGATTGCCTTTTGTTTCGAACGTTTTTTTGTTACATTGACCAAACATGCACCTGATTGATTGTAAGGCAGCTTCCGTGTTGAAAGTATCATTCTTATCTGATACTGTTGATAACACCCAAATTGTTTCTGCTCCCTTGTCCCACAGATACACTAATCTGCCATTTCATATGTTTACACATGATGTGATTTAGCTGTACCAGTTAGTATGCAGTAGTTAAAATTGTAATCCATGCCTTTAAAAATAGTTGAAGCTGCATTGATGCGGGAGCATCTGTCTGGAATCTAAACCTTTTGTTTTTACTTTAGTATTTCCCTCATGCATCTGATTAAATAAATAACCCTCCTTCAATGTTTGGCGGAAACATAGTTGTACTGAAGGAATCAAAGGAAATACCTCTCGAAATAAACACCCGGTTTTGATGGCATTGTTGAGAATGCTTCATAGCGTATGTGCTAAACAATGGAGATGCAGTTCACATCGTATGATACTCTCTGTTTTACATGGACATTATAAGTTCTGTTCTGTGTTAGGGCTGTTTTTTATATTCTGTACAAAATCATACTTCTCGCTCATATTTCTTAATCATTATATATATGCCTAGAAGCCCCCCCAATAAATAAAAAATCTTTTTTAATTTCTTCAAATCGTGTGTCTTGCTGTAAGCGATGGAGGCTCCGGTACATAAAACGTTAAACTTGAAGAGTTCCCTTTTAATACAGAATTCAGCATTTTAAAAACAATATGCACAAATTAGGTATTTACAGTCATTTGATAAAGACCCCAGAAAGAATACAACATGCTAAAAACTCCATATTTACCATTGAAATATTACATATTCAACTGTTTTCATGTTGTGTGCATTTTTGTCAGCAACATCAGTGCAAGGACTTTTCCTCTACGATGTCGAAGTGCAGAGATGCCTTTTTTTTTTTTTTTACAATAAATAAATAGTGTTTGCCTACTAAATAACATGTATTATGTAATATTTACTTCACACAGCCTCATGGTGCACAAGACGAGGTGTTTGATTACAATTGTTGTACAACCAGTGCTTTCCATTGGTCAACTTTGAAGTCGAGGCTTCCCGTTTGATTTTTGTTTTTATCTAATTAATTTGAAGTCACATTTTCTTCTCTTTCTGGTTGAATAGAGCTCTTATGTCCAGCATGGCCTGCTTGATGTTCTGCCCAAAGCGATACGAGTCCTGTGAATACAGAGAGAAAGATGGATGAGTACAGAATTATTTTACTTAAGCTTAACAACAGATTTGAAGAAGGTATGCCAAATGGTCTGCACTTATGTAGCGCTTTTTTTAACCTTAGCGGTTACCAAAGCACTTTACACTGCGTCCCAATCACCCATTCACACACCAATGGTGGCAGAGCTGCATGCAAGGTGCTAGCCTGCCATTGGGAGCAACTTGGGGTTCAGTGTCTTGCCCAAGGACACTTCGGCATGTGGAGTCATGTGTGCCGGTAATCGAACCGCCAACCCTGCGATTATCAGCCGACCCGCTCTACCACCTGAGCCACAGCCGCCCAAGTATGCCAACTTCTCAGTCATTTTTTCCACATTTAAAAAGTTTTGCTACCAAATGAATAAATTGTAATTTTGAAACAAATGTATAAATTCATGACCACACATGAGAGGAAGACTCCTGTCGGATCAGTAACCTTTTAAAAGCTGTTTCATTCTACACTGAGAGGGTCCCCTCATGGGGGCAGCCATATTATGATCACATGACCAGCTTAATACTACTTGCTTAATCTCAGTAATTGCCCTGTTATTGGACACTTCAACTCATGGATTAAATGAATCATGGCTGACTGAATAGGGAATGTTTACAATGGCATTTGGTTACTGAAAACGGATGCGCTTGAATGATGCCACTAGGTGCCAGTGCATCCAAGATGACATAAAAACAAAAATGACTGAGTGCACCTTTAAAGGGATAGTTCACCCACCATTTACTCACCCTCATGCTGTGATCTGTTTGACTTTTTTTCCTTGGGACACAAAAAGGAGATATCAGGGGTCTGGGTAACTCGGCGAATAAAGACACTGACTATCACCCCAGGATTAGCTGAGTGACTCCAGTCAGGTCTCCTAAGCAACCAAATCGGCCCGGTTGCTATGGAGGGTAGAGTCACATGGGGTAACCTCCTCGTGGTCGCTATAATGTGGGTCGTGTGGCGAGTTGTGCGTGGATGCCACGGAGAATAGCATGAAGCCTCCACAAGCGCTACATCTCCACGGTAACATGCTCAACAAGTCACGTGATAATTGGCGGTATCGGACGCGGAGGCAGCTGAGATTCGTCCTCCACCACCCGGATTGAGGTGAGCCACTACGCCACCACGAGGACTTGGAGTGCATTAGGAATTGGGCGTTCCAAGTTGGGGAGAAAAAAGGAGATATCAGGCAGAATGTTAGCCTAAGTTATCATTCACGTTGCATCTTTCTTTTTTTTCCTCCAGTGAATGAATCCTTTTCCATGGCAAAAAGAAAGTCATATGGGTTTGCAGCATCATGAGGCGGGTGAGTGAAAAAAAACCCTTATATGGCACATTTCTACAACCCAATGTTTTGTTTGTTAATTAAAAATGGTTTAACTGCACTTTTTATTATTATTCTTTGTCAAGTGCCTGAAAAATCCCTTGTGCCCATCATCTACTATACCACTTTAATGACATTTGCAGTTATTTTAGAACTATTTTCCCCCCAGGTTAAGCATTAGTGCAATGTCTAAAAAATGTCTGTGCATTATAATGTACTCGGAGAATAGCGTGAAGCCTCCACACGCGCTACGTCTCCGCGGTAACACGCTCAACAAGCCACGTGATAAGATGTGTGGATTGACTGTCTCAGACGCGGAGGCAACTGAGATTCGTCCTCCACCACCCGGATTGAGGCGAGTCGCTACGCCACCACAGGGACCTAGAGTGCATTACAAATTGGGGAGAAAATATTTTTTTTTAGTCTGATTACGGCACCATTTCACTCACTTTTGGCGCCCCCTGCTGGACATTTCCCTGGGAAACTGCAGCAAAACGTAATGAATAATTTTGCAAACATGTTGCCCCAGTCACGCAATGTTCATGCGATCAGGCTTTTTTCTTTTTTGTTGTAAAAATGCTTGTTCTGCCTTCCTGCTGTTCTGACTTCATTCTCAAAGTCTGACTCCCCCTACTCATGTTCTCCTCTCCCCTTTTTCCCATCCGTAGCTGTCTAATCACGAGTAGCTGTAAATGTTATCTTGGTTTTGTTATTAAACTACGCAGCTGTGGCTCAGTTGGTAGAGCGGGTCGGTCACAAATCGCAGGGTTGGTGGTTAAAATCCCGGCCCACATGACTCCACGTGCCGAAGTGTCCTTGGGCAAGACACCAAACCACAAGTTGCTCCCAATGGCAGGCTAGCACCTTACATAGCAGCTCTGCCGCCATTGGTGTATGTGTGTGTGTGTATGTGAATGGGTGCTTGAGTCACAGTGTAAAGCCCTTTGAATACAGTAAAGGTTAAAAAGGTGCTATATAAGTGCAGACCATTTACCATTAAACAGCCTCTGTGCAAAGTTTGGGATTTTCTTACTGTCTCTGGACTGGAGAACTTGCTGGAAATGTGGAATGTGATGAGATTCTCTCCAACAATGATGTATGAAACGCCATAACCATCATCGGCAACCTGCATATAAATTTCAATGTCAACAAAGAAACTGTTGTAATGACATACAGTTTACTGTAGGAGGCGTATGTAAGACTTACAGGCCCAAAACCGCCTCCCGCTCCCACATATTTTGGAAACTTCTGAATGTCAATGAGATTGAGCTGCTGTTGAGGGGTTTGACTGGTGGAGAGACGCCAGGGCTCAGACAAAACCTATTGAACAAGGTTGACCATGAGATTTGGCACAATGCAAATAGAAGTTTAGTTTGTCCAATTTGTAGTCATGATTCAGACTTGCTCGCACCTGTTTGAGGAATGGTGAGTCTATGTCCATCACTTTAGACACAATGTACAGGCAGAAGAGATGGCGGTCGATACCGGCTCCCGTCATGGCCAGGCGGTACATGTTCTGGTGCTTTTCAGCGGCTTTCTGGAAGAGTGCAAGCCTCTGCTCATTCTGACAAACATGAAAAAGGCCACAAAACTCAAAATCATTCACCAAGTCAGACCTTAAAACATTACTTAAATGCTTACGTGCATTTTGTTATGTTACAGCCTTATTTCAAAATGGATTAAATTCATTATTGTCATCATAATTCTACCCCATAATGACAACGTGAAAGAAGTTTGTTTGAAATCTTTGCAAATGTATTAAAAATCGCATGTACGTAAGTATTCACAGCCTTTGCTCAATAGATTGTTGAAGCACCTTTGGCACCAATTACAGCCTCCAGTCTTTTTGTGTATGATGCTACAAGCTTGGCAGTTTCTCCCATTCTTCTTTGCAGGACCTCTCAAGCTCCACCAGGTTGGATGGGGAGCGTCGGTGCACAGCCATTTTCAGATCTCTCCGGAGATGTTCAAGTCTGGGCTCTGGCTGGGCCACTCAAGGACATTCACAGAGTTGTCCCGTAGCCACTCCTTTGTTATCTTGGCTGTGTGCTTAGGGTCGTTGTCCTGTTGGAAGATGAACCTTCGCCCCAGTCTGAGGTCCAGAGCGCTCTGGAGCAGGTTTTCATCAAGGATGTCTCTGTACATTGCTGCATTTATCTTTCTCTCGATCCTGACTAGTCTCCCAGTTCCTGCCACTGAACATCATCCCCACAGCATGATGCTGCCACCACCATGCTTCACTGTAGGGATGGGATTGGCCAGGTGATGAGCGGTGTCTGGTTTCCTCCAGACATGATGCTCGCCATTCAGGCCAAAGAGTTCAATCTTTTATTCCTCATGGTCTGAGAGTCCTTCAGGTGCCTTTTGGCATACTCCAGGCGGGCTGTCATGCACCTTTTACTGAGGAGTGGCTTCCGTCTGACCACTCAACCATACAGGCCTGATTGGTGGAGTGCTGCAGAGATGGTTGTTCTCCTCTCTCCACAGAGAAATGCTGGAGCTCTGTCAGAGTGGCCAACGGGTTCTTTGTCACCTCCCTGACTAAGGCCCTTCTCCCCCGATCGCTTAGTTTGGCCGGGTGGCCAGCTCTAGGAAGAGTCCTGGTGGTTCCAACTTCTTCCATATATGGATGATGGAGGCCACTGTGCTCATTGGGACCTTCAATGCTGCAGAAATGTTTCTGTACCCTTCCCCAGATCTGTGCCTTGATGCAATTCTGTCTCGGAGGTCTACAGACAATACCTTGGACTTCATGGCTTGGTTTGTGCTCTGACATGCACTGTTAACTGTGGGACCTTATATAAACAGGTGTGTGCCTTTCCAAATCATGTCCAAATAACTGAATTTACCACAGGTGGACTCCAATCAAGTTGTAGAAACATCTCAAGGATGATCAGTGGAAACAGGAAGCACCTGAGCTCAATTTTGAGTGTCATGGCAAAGGCTGTGAATACTTTCCAGATGCACTGTATATATATTGAGAGTGTGAAAAATGTTTTAACAAGACTTTCTAGAAGTCCACAGATCTAAAAGTCGCCAAAGTTGGAGAAACACCCCTAAATGGCTGGTCATGTAAATAATCTGTAATATTCCATATAGCTCTCACCGTACTTTTCTTGTCCTCCATTGCTCTTACAAATGCCGTAGACTCGCAGGTACAGGAGCGCACGGTTTCTGTCCGGCCCTCACGGAACATGCGTGTCATCGATGATTCGTAAGTCAAACAGAACTCGCCTTTGTCCTACAGTGAAGAAATACAGATGTAATAAAATCATGAACTTCATTAAACAGTTGGTTTACAATATATAGAAACATATAGGCTGCTTCCAAAAGCTGGAAAGAGTCTTTAAAGGGGCCAAATGGGCTGTTCATGTAAGTAACATACCCTATAATGAGCCAGTTGCAGTGCCAGCTGGATAAAAGCATCTGGACTTGTTCTACATTTCTTTATCAGACCCTTTCCAAACTCTGTAAACAAACAGCCATGAAAATCCACGTCGTTTGCGATCTCCTTCGCAACCATGTATGAACCTTCAATAATCTCCTGGCACTAAAAGTAAGATAAGAGACTATAATCAGTTTTCATGGTACAGGCAATAAATGACATCACAGCTATCATAATATACAATAAATAATTTCCTATTGGATTAATCCCTCTCTCCAATGTTTAAAATACAATGTGCGGTCCTTAATCCAGCCTGAGATGCAAGGTACAAGTCATACCGATTTTGGAATGTCCCATTGCAGTCTGGAAGGGGGAGCCAGACCTTTGTTGACATCTCCTTTGCAATGACCTTCTTCTGTGTATCCCAGGTGAAAACAATCTGTAGCCAGTATATACTTAACAGAAAATGGAACTCTGTTATCAACTTCTGGCAAACGTTTTCACTCGAAAACAACTTTTGCATTTAAAATGATTATTATTTGTTTACCTCCCACATTTGTCCAATAATAGGGGCGTCAGCCCATGAATGTTCAGTGTTGATGCCCATTTTACCATTCTTGTAAACAATCAAATTGAAAGACTTATCAAACCACCTAAAGGGGAAGAGAGAAGCTGGTTGAGTTTGTGTCTGTGTGTGTTGTGGTTTGTAAACAGATGTATATACATTCACCTTCCCATGTCTTTCACTGTGAAACAGCAATTTACTACTTCAAGTTACAAATGTTAAACTTATCATACAGCTAACTGGTTGGTGACCGTGATTTTGTCTGATTGGATATGGTCCAGGAACAACATTTCCAATCAGATTTAAGGGTTGAGGGTTTGGTATTTAAGACCATTTCTTACAAAAGTAAAAATAGTGCTTGGTAAGAGAGATACTAAGTCATATTGATAAGATAATAGCCACAGTTATTAGATTCAAAGTCATAACTTTGACATAAAATGTCATACTTATGAGATTAAATGCTTGAGATTTAAAGTAATAAATTATGAGGTGCTAAACTATAATTATGATCAAGTAAAAATTAAGAGATAAAAAGTCATTTTTAGACACGAAGTTATAATTATGGGATTAAAAATCAAAATTATGAGTTAAAATGTCATAAGTATGAAATAGTAAGCCATAATTGATATAGGAAGTCAGAATTATGAGATAAAAAGTATGAGATAGTAAGCCATTATTGAGATAGAAAGTCAAAATTATGAGATACAAAGTTAAGTATGAGATAGTAAGCCAATATTGAGATAGGAAGTCAAAATTATGAGATGTATTTATTATTGAGATAGTAATAATTATTGAGATAGGAAGTCAAAATTATGAGATGGTAATTATTATTGAGATAGGAAGTCAAAATTATGAGATGGTAATTATTATTGAGATAGGAAGTCAAAATTATGAGATAGTAATTATTATTGAGATAGGAAGTCAAAATTATGAGATAGTAATTATTATTGAGATAGGAAGTCAAAATTATGAGATAGTAAGTATTATTGAGATAGGAAGTCAAAATTATGAGATAGGAAGTCAAAATTATGAGATAGTAAGTCATTATTGAGATAGGAAGTCAAAATTATGAGATAGTAATTATTATTGAGATAGGAAGTCAAAATTATGAGATAGTAAGTCAAATTATGAGATAGAAGTAATATGAGATAGTAACATTATTGAGATAGGAAGTCAAAATTATGAGATAGTAATTATTATTGAGATAGGAAGTCAAAATTATGAGATAGTAATTATTATTGAGATAGGAAGTCAAAATTATGAGATGGTAATTATTATTGAGATAGTAATATTATTGAGATAGGAAGTCAAAATTATGAGATGGTAATTATTATTGAGATAGGAAGTCAACATTATGAGATAGGAAGTCAAAATTATTGAGATAGGAAGTCAAAATTATGAGATAGTAAGTTATTATTGAGATAGGAAGTCAAAATTATGAGATAGTAATTATTATTGAGATAGGAAGTCAAAATTATTGAGATAGGAAGTCAAAATTATGAGATGGTAATTATTATTGAGATAGGAAGTCAAAATTATGAGATAGGAAGTCAAATTATTATTGAGATAGGAAGTCAAAATTATGAGATAGTAATTATTATTGAGATAGGAAGTCAAAATTATGAGATAGTAATTATTATTGAGATAGGAAGTCAAAATTATGAGATAGTAATTATTATTGAGATAGTAATAATTATTGAGATAGGAAGTCAAAATTATAAGATGGTAATTATTATTGAGATAGGAAGTCAACATTATGAGATAGGAAGTCAAAATTATGAGATAGGAAGTCAAAATTATGAGATAGTAAGCTATTATTGAGATAGGAAGTCAAAATTATGAGATAGTAATTATTATTGAGATAGGAAGTCAAAATTATGAGATGGTAATTATTATTGAGATAGGAAGTCAAAATTATGAGATAGTAATTATTATTGAGATAGGAAGTCAAAATTATGAGATAGTAATTATTATTGAGATAGGAAGTCAAAATTATGAGATAGGAAGTCAAAATTATGAGATGGTAATTATTATTGAGATAGGAAGTCAAAATTATGAGATAGTAATTATTATTGAGATAGGAAGTCAAAATTATGAGATGGTAATTATTATTGAGATAGGAAGTCAAAATTATGAGATAGGAAGTCAAAATTATGAGATAGTAATTATTATTGAGATAGGAAGTCAAAATTATGAGATAGTAATTATTATTGAGATAGGAAGTCAAAATTATGAGATGGTAATTATTATTGAGATAGGAAGTCAAAATTATGAGATAGGAAGTCAAAATTATGAGATAGTAATCATTATGAGATAGAAGTAATTATGAGATAGGAAGTCAAAATTATGAGATGGTAATTATTATTGAGATAGGAAGTCAAAATTATGAGATGGTAATTATTATTGAGATAGGAAGTCAAAATTATGAGATAGTAATTATTATTGAGATAGGAAGTCAAAATTATGAGATGGTAATTATTATTGAGATAGGAAGTCAAAATTATGAGATGGTAATTATTATTGAGATAGGAAGTCAAAATTATGAGATGGTAATTATTATTGAGATAGGAAGTCAAAATTATGAGATAGTAATTATTATTGAGATAGGAAGTCAAAATTATGAGATAGTAATTATTATTGAGATAGGAAGTCAAAATTATGAGATAGTAATTCATTATTGAGATAGGAAGTCAAAATTATGAGATGGTAATTATTATTGAGATAGGAAGTCAAAATTATGAGATAGTAATATTATTGAGATAGGAAGTCAAAATTATGAGATAGTAATCATTATTGAGATAGGAAGTCAAAATTATGAGATGGTAATTATTATTGAGATAGGAAGTCAAAATTATGAGATGGTAATTATTATTGAGATAGGAAGTCAAAATTATGAGATGGTAATTATTATTGAGATAGGAAGTCAAAATTATGAGATGGTAATTATGAGATAGTCAATTGAGATAGGAAGTCAAAATTATGAGATGGTAATTATTATTGAGATAGGAAGTCAAAATTATGAGATGGTAATTATTATTGAGATAGGAAGTCAAAATTATGAGATAGTAAGTCATTATTGAGATAGGAAGTCAAAATTATGAGATGGTAATTATTATTGAGATAGGAAGTCAAAATTATGAGATAGGAAGTCAAAATTATTGAGATAGGAAGTCAAAATTATGAGATAGTAAGCCATTATTGAGATAGGAAGTCAAAATTATGAGATGGTAATTATTATTGAGATAGGAAGTCAAAATAATGAGATAGGAAGTCAAAATTATGAGATAGTAAGCCATTATTGAGATAGGAAGTCAAAATTATGAGATAGGAAGTCAAAATTATGAGATGGTAATTATTACTGAGATAGGAAGTCAAAATTATGAGATGGTAATTATTATTGAGATAGGAAGTCAAAATTATGAGATAGTAAGCCATTATTGAGATAGGAAGTCAAAATTATGAGATGGTAATTATTATTGAGATAGGAAGTCAAAATTATGAGATAGGAAGTCAAAATTATGAGATAGGAAGTCAAAATTATGAGATAGTAAGCCATTATTGAGATAGGAAGTCAAAATTATGAGATGGTAATTATTATTGAGATAGGAAGTCAACATTATGAGATAGGAAGTCAAAATTATGAGATAGGAAGTCAAAATTATGAGATAGTAAGCCATTATTGAGATAGGAAGTCAAAATTATGAGATAGTAAGCCATTATTGAGATAGGAAGTCAAAATTATGAGATGGTAATTATTATTGAGATAGGAAGTCAAAATTATGAGATAGCCATTATTGAGATAGGAAGTCAAAATTATGAGATAGTAATTATTATTGAGATAGGAAGTCAAAATTATGAGATAGGAAGTCAAAATTATGAGATGGTAATTATTATTGAGATAGGAAGTCAAAATTATGAGATGGTAATTATTATTGAGATAGGAAGTCAAAATTATGAGATGGTAATTATTATTGAGATAGTAATAATTATTGAGATAGGAAGTCAAAATTATAAGATGGTAATTATTATTGAGATAGGAAGTCAACATTATGAGATAGGAAGTCAAAATTATGAGATAGGAAGTCAAAATTATGAGATAGTAAGCCATTATTGAGATAGGAAGTCAAAATTATGAGATAGTAAGCCATTATTGAGATAGGAAGTCAAAATTATGAGATGGTAATTATTATTGAGATAGGAAGTCAAAATTATGAGATAGTAATTATTATTGAGATAGGAAGTCAAAATTATGAGATAGGAAGTCAAAATTATGAGATGGTAATTATTATTGAGATAGGAATTCAAAATTATGAGATGGTAATTATTATTGAGATAGGAAGTCAAAATTATGAGATGGTAATTATTATTGAGATAGGAAGTCAAAATTATGAGATGGTAATTATTATTGAGATAGGAAGTCAAAATTATGAGATAGTAATTATTATTGAGATTGTTTTTTTGTTTTTATTGAAAGGATCCCCATTAGCTACAGCCGTGCTGCAGCTATTCTTCCTGGGGTCCTGAAAAATATGTACATTTAAAAATAAAACAAATAAATGGAAAAAAAAAAATTATTGAGATAGGAAGTCAAAATTATGAGATGGTAATTATTATTGAGATAGGAAGTCAAAATTATGAGATAGGAAGTCAAAATTATGAGATGGTAATTATTATTGAGATAGGAAGTCAAAATTATGAGATGGTAATTATTATTGAGATAGGAAGTCAAAATTATGAGATGGTAATTATTATTGAGATAGTAATAATTATTGAGATAGGAAGTCAAAATTATAAGATGGTAATTATTATTGAGATAGGAAGTCAACATTATGAGATAGGAAGTCAAAATTATGAGATAGTAAGCCATTATTGAGATAGGAAGTCAAAATTATGAGATAGTAAGCCATTATTGAGATAGGAAGTCAAAATTATGAGATAGGAAGTCAAAATTATGAGATGGTAATTATTATTGAGATAGGAAGTCAAAATTATGAGATGGTAATTATTATTGAGATAGGAAGTCAAAATTATGAGATGGTAATTATTATTGAGATAGGAAGTCAAAATTATGAGATGGTAATTATTATTGAGATAGGAAGTCAAAATTATGAGATAGTAATTATTATTGAGATTGTTTTTTGTTTTTATTGAAAGGATCCCCATTAGCTACAGCCGTGCTGCAGCTATTCTTCCTGGGGTCCTGAAAAATATGTACATTTAAAAATACAACAAATAAATGGAAAAAAAAAATTATTGAGATAGGAAGTCAAAATTATGAGATGGTAATTATTATTGAGATAGGAAGTCAAAATTATGAGATGGTAATTATTATTGAGATAGGAAGTCAAAATTATGAGATGGTAATTATTATTGAGATAGGAAGTCAAAATTGTGAGATGGTAATTATTATTGAGATAGGAAGTCAAAATTATGAGATGGTAATTATTATTGAGATAGGAAGTCAAAATTATGAGATGGTAATTATTATTGAGATAGGAAGTCAAAATTATGAGATAGTAAGCCATTATTGAGATAGGAAGTCAAAATTATGAGATGGTAATTATTATTGAGATAGGAAGTCAAAATTATGAGATAGGAAGTCAAAATTATGAGATAGGAAGTCAAAATTATGAGATAGTAAGCCATTATTGAGATAGGAAGTCAAAATTATGAGATGGTAATTATTATTGAGATAGGAAGTCAAAATAATGAGATAGGAAGTCAAAATTATGAGATAGTAAGCCATTATTGAGATAGGAAGTCAAAATTATGAGATAGGAAGTCAAAATTATGAGATGGTAATTATTACTGAGATAGGAAGTCAAAATTATGAGATGGTAATTATTATTGAGATAGGAAGTCAAAATTATGAGATAGTAAGCCATTATTGAGATAGGAAGTCAAAATTATGAGATGGTAATTATTATTGAGATAGGAAGTCAAAATTATGAGATAGGAAGTCAAAATTATGAGATAGGAAGTCAAAATTATGAGATAGTAAGCCATTATTGAGATAGGAAGTCAAAATTATGAGATGGTAATTATTATTGAGATAGGAAGTCAAAATAATGAGATGGTAATTATTATTGAGATAGGAAGTCAAAATTATGAGATGGTAATTATTATTGAGATAGGAAGTCAAATTTATGAGATAGTAAGCCATTATTGAGATAGGAAGTCAATTTTATGAGATAGTAATTATTATTGAGATAGGAAGTCAAAATTATGAGATAGTAATTATTATTGAGATAGGAAGTCAAAATTATGAGATGGTAATTATTATTGAGATAGTAATAATTATTGAGATAGGAAGTCAAAATTATAAGATGGTAATTATTATTGAGATAGGAAGTCAACATTATGAGATAGGAAGTCAAAATTATGAGATAGGAAGTCAAAATTATGAGATAGTAAGCCATTATTGAGATAGGAAGTCAAAATTATGAGATAGTAAGCCATTATTGAGATAGGAAGTCAAAATTATGAGAAGGTAATTATTATTGAGATAGTAATAATTATTGAGATAGGAAGTCAAAATTATAAGATGGTAATTATTATTGAGATAGGAAGTCAACATTATGAGATAGGAAGTCAAAATTATGAGATAGGAAGTCAAAATTATGAGATAGTAAGCCATTATTGAGATAGGAAGTCAAAATTATGAGATAGTAAGCCATTATTGAGATAGGAAGTCAAAATTATGAGATGGTAATTATTATTGAGATAGGAAGTCAAAATTATGAGATAGCCATTATTGAGATAGGAAGTCAAAATTATGAGATAGTAATTATTATTGAGATAGGAAGTCAAAATTATGAGATAGGAAGTCAAAATTATGAGATGGTAATTATTATTGAGATAGGAATTCAAAATTATGAGATGGTAATTATTATTGAGATAGGAAGTCAAAATTATGAGATGGTAATTATTATTGAGATAGGAAGTCAAAATTATGAGATGGTAATTATTATTGAGATAGGAAGTCAAAATTATGAGATAGGAAGTCAAAATTATGAGATAGTAATTATTATTGAGATTGTTTTTTTGTTTTTATTGAAAGGATCCCCATTAGCTACAGCCGTGCTGCAGCTATTCTTCCTGGGGTCCTGAAAAATATGTACATTTAAAAATAAAACAAATAAATGGAAAAAAAAATTATTGAGATAGGAAGTCAAAATTATGAGATGGTAATTATTATTGAGATAGGAAGTCAAAATTATGAGATAGGAAGTCAAAATTATGAGATGGTAATTATTATTGAGATAGGAAGTCAAAATTATGAGATGGTAATTATTATTGAGATAGGAAGTCAAAATTATGAGATGGTAATTATTATTGAGATAGGAAGTCAAAATTATGAGATGGTAATTATTATTGAGATAGTAATAATTATTGAGATAGGAAGTCAAAATTATGAGATGGTAATTATTATTGAGATAGGAAGTCAACATTATGAGATAGGAAGTCAAAATTATTGAGATAGGAAGTCAAAATTATGAGATAGTAAGCCATTATTGAGATAGGAAGTCAAAATTATGAGATAGTAAGCCATTATTGAGATAGGAAGTCAAAATTATGAGATGGTAATTATTATTGAGATAGGAAGTCAAAATTATGAGATAGTAATTATTATTGAGATAGGAAGTCAAAATTATGAGATAGTAATTATTATTGAGATAGGAAGTCAAAATTATGAGATGGTAATTATTATTGAGATAGGAAGTCAAAATTATGAGATGGTAATTATTATTGAGATAGGAAGTCAAAATTATGAGATGGTAATTATTATTGAGATAGGAAGTCAAAATTATGAGATAGTAAGTTATTATTGAGATAGGAAGTCAAAATTATGAGATAGTAATTATTATTGAGATAGGAAGTCAAAATTATGAGATAGGAAGTCAAAATTATGAGATAGTAATTATTATTGAGATAGGAAGTCAAAATTATGAGATAGTAATTATTATTGAGATAGGAAGTCAAAATTATGAGATGGTAATTATTATTGAGATAGGAAGTCAAAATTATGAGATAGTAATTATTATTGAGATAGGAAGTCAAAATTATGAGATGGTAATTATTATTGAGATAGGAAGTCAAAATTATGAGATAGTAATTATTATTGAGATAGGAAGTCAAAATTATGAGATAGTAATTATTATTGAGATAGGAAGTCAAAATTATGAGATAGTAATTATTATTGAGATAGGAAGTCAAAATTATGAGATAGTAATTATTATTGAGATAGGAAGTCAAAATTATGAGATAGGAAGTCAAAATTATGAGATAGTAATTATTATTGAGATAGGAAGTCAAAATTATGAGATAGTAAGCCATTATTGAGATAGGAAGTCAAAATTATGAGATAGTAATTATTATTGAGATAGGAAGTCAAAATTATGAGATGGTAATTATTATTGAGATAGGAAGTCAAAATTATGAGATAGTAAGCCATTATTGAGATAGGAAGTCAAAATTATGAGATGGTAATTATTATTGAGATAGGAAGTCAAAATTATGAGATAGTAAGCCATTATTGAGATAGGAAGTCAAAATTATGAGATAGTAATTATTATTGAGATAGGAAGTCAAAATTATGAGATAGTAAAGTCAAATTATTGAGATAGGAAGTCAAAATTATGAGATAGTAAGCTATTATTGAGATAGGAAGTCAAAATTATGAGATAGTAAGCCATTATTGAGATAGGAAGTCAAAATTATGAGATAGTAAGTCATTATTGAGATAGGAAGTCAAAATTATGAGATAGTAATTATTATTGAGATAGGAAGTCAAAATTATGAGATAGTAATTATTATTGAGATAGGAAGTCAAAATTATGAGATGGTAATTATTATTGAGATAGGAAGTCAAAATTATGAGATGGTAATTATTATTGAGATAGGAAGTCAAAATTATGAGATGGTAATTATTATTGAGATAGGAAGTCAAAATTATGAGATGGTAATTATTATTGAGATAGGAAGTCAAAATTATGAGATGGTAATTATTATTGAGATAGGAAGTCAAAATTATGAGATGGTAATTATTATTGAGATAGGAAGTCAAAATTATGAGATAGTAATTATTATTGAGATAGGAAGTCAAAATTATGAGATGGTAATTATTATTGAGATAGGAAGTCAAAATTATGAGATGGTAATTATTATTGAGATAGGAAGTCAAAATTATGAGATAGGAAGTCAAAATTATGAGATGGTAATTATTACTGAGATAGGAAGTCAAAATTATGAGATAGTAAGTCATTATTGAGATAGGAAGTCAAAATTATGAGATAGTAATTATTATTGAGATAGGAAGTCAAAATTATGAGATACAAAGTATGAGATAGTAAGCCATTACTGAGATAGAAAGTCAAAATTATGAGATAAAAAGTAATAAGTATTAGATAGTAAGCCATTATTGAGATAGGAAGTCAAAATTATGAGATAAGAGTCATAAGTATGAGATCAGAAACATGTCGTACTTGGCAAAAATCACGGTCACCATGAAGAACAACCTCCGACATTAGACATAAGAAATTTGCTACCTGTCATAGCACTTTCCATGCAGCAGAGATTTAGCGTAGAGGTCCAGGCAGCGAACATTCTCTGGATCGTATCCATGTGCCTCATCGTCCATGGTCAGGAAGAACGCTGCTGTCTCAATAGCCTCCAGAGACGCCCTGTTGACACTCTCACTAAAGTACTTTACACGAGCTGTGGCCCAGGGAACCCTGGAAGAAAGGTGAAGCCGATGATTGTGTAAGTGTGTATCTGATTTCTACCCTGTCCAATTTATAAAGCAAATTATGAATGGCAAGATGTATATTTGTGTAATAAATAGTCACATGACTGTTTGGCAATGCCATCCTCACCTGTTCCCAGCAGTAAGTGCGGCGAGTTTGAGCTCTCCAGGCTGAGGTTCAGACTTGTCATCAAGGATGCGTTGAAATTGCAGTTCCAGCTCTGTAGGCCAAAGGTGGCGACCTCCATAGTAGAGCCACACCTTAAAGAAACGACCTCGATGATAAACCACCAGGTGCTTCCTGTCTTTCAGGTGCTGCACAAAATCTGAGCATAAACAAAGTTCTCATTATTGCAAGGTTAAATGGGAATAGTTTGACCAAAAAGAGCAAGTTCTGTGATCATTTACCCTTATGCTATTCCAAACCCATATTAATTTTTTCCATGGAACACAAAAGGACCCATTTTTGCTTGACCCATTTCCTTAAATCTGAATTTAGCCATGACAATGTTGTAAAAAGCCCCAATAAAACACACGCACTGTATAATCTAGTATTATGTGAGTCATTACCAGTCTCAATGCCAGGGATACGGGTTGTGTTGAACATTCTTTCATACTGAAAGGAGCACATGGGCACAATGCCAAGAGCCATAAGCTGAGAAGAGAAGGATGATGAGCAAGCAAAAGAACAAATATTTTCATGATGTAGTTATTAAGGTTACGGATGGCAGAAAGTGAGATTTTCAGAGACGTTCAGAGTGATTGTGTATCTGTACCGGGGTAAGCTCTCCTCTCTCCAGCTTACGGCGATACCGCAGCATGGCATGAACTACATTTCCTGCGCGTGCAGCTTGTCTGTGTGTAGGGATCACGTAGAGAAAATCCTGATGGACAGAAAAAGGATTACAGATATGGACTGCATTCTAAAATAAAGCTTTTAAAAAATATAAAACAACCCCAAACAAATCTAAGGAGCTCTATTGAGGGTTCACTGCAAATTTGTCGGAAACCACTACACCACATGCCCACTCCAAGTAATGCCGTCGGATCATAAAGTGATTCTATTAATATTGCGTTTCTAGCGCTTTACATAGTATAGGGGGAATCTCCTCAACCACCACCAGTGTGTAGCATCCACCTGGATGACGTGACGGCAGCCATAGTGCGCCAGAACGCCCATCCACACACCAGCTATTGTGGATAGGAGAGAGTAGAGTGATGTAGCCAATTCAGGGATGGGGATTATTAGGAGGCTATGGTAGATAGGGGCCAATGGGGGGGAAATTTGGCCAGGACACCGGGGTTACACCCCTACTCTTTACTAGACATGGGATTTTTAATGACCACAGAGAGTCAGAACCTCGGTTTAACGTCTCATCTGAAAGGCTTTTGTACAGTATAGTGTCCCGGTCACTATACTGGGGCATTAGGACCCACACAGACCGTAGGGTGAGCACCCCCTGCTGGCCTCCCTAATACCACTCCCAGCAGCAATCTTAGTTATCCCCAGGAGGTCTCCCATCCAGATACTGGCCAGGCTCAACCCTGCTTAGCTTTAGTGGGAAACCAGGCAACAGCTGCCGCTAAAAGAGCTATTATAATCTTATGTAATCACTGTACGATTCATCTTAACTGTGCAGTTATAACAAAGAATAACCTTTTTAAAAATGATGTAACATATATCATATTATTAAACCAAAGATATAAATGGCCAAATTCTTTTTTCCCAGTTAGCTATAACCGGTTAGCCCATTAGCTTAGCATACCGCTAGCGTCTTCTCGTTTTCGTCATATTTCTCCTCACTATCGACGCCTGTTGATACGTTGGTATAATTGTATTCAATAGAACATTTAAGTTCCAGTATATATAAAGCTTCACTATGTAACTTTTGGATTTTACCGCCTCTAGCGGTTAAAAAAGTAAACCTAAATTATGCTAATGACATAAGTGGTGCTTCGGCTCTGCTCCTCTGCGCGGATGAATGTGGTTCGAAGCATCGGTGTGCACATGAATACAGGACATCTTATCAGAGCGAATGGACACATAATGAAAGAAAAGGACAAGATGGATATCCGAAAGCATGTCATCGGAGCAGGTAAGTGCCATATCTTACGCTGTTGTTTTGACTTATTGGAAACATTGATGTTTTGAAATAAATGACGTTACTATAGTTAGGCAACATTCGTTAACATCAGACGTATGGATTGCTAGTCTGATATGGTCAAACGTTGTAAAGTTTAATAACTGCAGGATATTCTGTCCAAATAGACATTTACTACCACAGTAGTGACTAATTTATAGATTATATGTTACCGACCAGCGGTCAACATCATTTCAAGACTCACATGTCGCCTTGGACTAAAGGATTTATTTATATCAATTATTGCCATTATAAAGAAAACTACACATGTGTGCTAGCAAGTGAAATATATAATTATTGTTTTTCACTGCACACACACACAGATGTGTAAGAAAAAAGTCATCTCTGGGTTGCTTTTAAGAGTTGTCGCCACATCTGGAAAGGACTTATGGAGAAAATGAATGGGAAAAACCGTTCCGGAACCAAGACGACTGAACGTGTGGGTGAGCACATTTCAGGGCTGGACTGGTAATCTGACATACCGGGCATTTTCCCGGTGGGACTACGCAGTTCCGGGGCGATCAGGGGACTGCCATCTGGACAACAGAGTGGGCCAGTGGGTCTGCCACAAAATGGACCGCGATAAGCTAAAACGTGTCGCCGCGTTATGCAGAACGGACCACAAAATGCCGCCACGATATGCAGAACACCCCCCTCCTCCCACACGGGGTTCAACAACTTTTGGCTCAACCCCTCAACTTTTGGGCCAGTTACTATGTAAAATCCCAGGCCGATTTCTCTTCCCAGTCCAGCCCCTGGGCACTGTTGTACTCTACAGCAAGTAGCAAATCAAGGTTCACAGCTGTGTTGTTAGGTTTAAAGGCATTTTGGCTGTTTAAAAAAAGGAGGAGCCCTTCAATATATCCCACCCCAACTTCGTTTTATAGGAAAACATCTTATCGCAGTGGCCTTCAAGTTCAAACTGCTCTTTGAAGCTCTCTGCTCACCATAGTGTAGAAGTTGCTGTTGACCATGATGGGATCGCGTCCTCTCAGGTAGATGTACTCCTCCCACCAGTCGCTCACCTGTCAACACACAATACCAGGCCTCTTATTTTCCAGTATTTTTAAAATAGATGAAGAAAAAACTTTGGCTTTGTTTACTTACATAATTCGTGGCCCACCAAGACTTGAGTACAAGATATTTTTGGAATTTGGGTGCGGGGTCCTTTTTGAAGTCATTAGCAACAGTCTCCATCTGTTTATATTGTTCATCATTCAGAAGAGGCCGAACTGATTCTAGATACTAAAACAGTAAGCCAGAGAGAAATCAAGGCCTATCACACAGACATTATGTGAAGGGAAATGGGCAAAGCAGAATGCAATGCCCCCGGACTGTAATAAGGAAGATTCCTGAGAAATGCAAGCTTGTAGTACCACCTGTTTACTCTAGGGGGCAGTAAGTGAAACTTCAGCTGTATGAGCAACACACAGTTTATACAGTGAACAAAACATCCAGACAGCAGACACACAAACATGCGTTACGTTCTTACATTCAAATCACCCGAAGGAGCACAAATCTGATCTATGGGATCTCAAGATGTGTTTAAAGTATTAAACTATATTTAACTTCACACAGTGACCTAAACATGTATGTTTATGACGCAACACACCCAAGATGCTACACAAGCATGTCTGACGCAGGTGTACATTGACGGTACTTAAACAAGCCATCATAATAAATCTCTGATTGATAAATTCACTTGTGTAATGGATTACTGTGAACTGTGTGTCAATGATTGACTTATGATCAATAATATGGTAGTAAACAATACATTGTATCTAAAGCTGATTATTGTCTTATCAATGATGAACTCTTCTGCCACAAGAATGTAAAGCATTTTAATCATCTGAATATTTTGTATTATATATATATAAATTTTGAATGCTTAAATATAATATTAAAGATGTAAAATTATTTCATCATTATAAATTGAATTATTGTTATATGAGGGGCTTTCTCAGCAAATATTTGTATATGCGATTAATCATGATTAATTAATCGGGACACCATGTAATTTGATTAAAATTGTAATCGATTGACAGCTATATATATATCACTGTATAAACAAATAAAAAACATAAAATATACAAAAATATTTTGCATTAAAAATCAAATCAAGCATTGTTTTGTGCAGTGTGACACTAACCCCCATTAATTTTTTTAACCTTTTTTTTTGTCTGAAATGTTCTTATTTTTCATGTTTATTCTCATTTTATTATAATTGCTGCATCACAGTAATATGAATCATCCTGCTCAAAAAAGTGATTTTTTTTCAGTATAATTAATAAAAGATACTACTTTGAAATTGTATTGAATACATGCTTTACTTATATAATTATTATTATTATTAATATTTTTTTAATTATTTTATGTTTATATGTATTTTATGTTAATATGTATAAACAAATAAAATAATAAAAACATTTGCAGTAAAAATCAAATCAAGCATTGAATATATATATATATATATATACACTGTATAAACAAATAAAAAACATAAAATATACAAAAATATTTTGCATTGAAAATGAAGCATTGCTTCGTGCATTGTGACAGTAGTGAATTAACCCCCGTTAATTTTAGACTAATAAAATAATTAATAAAAGAAGCTACTTTAAAATGTTATTGAATAAATTCTTTACAATTGGAAAAAATGTCTATTTTTTTATTGCAATAACGATTCATGTTTTTTTGTTATTTTAATTATTTTTTTCACATTCAATGCAAATGGTTTTGACTTGAAATATTTCCTGGACACATGTTCATGACAGTCTTTTAGAAGAGTTTACCCTGCTGATTGTGTCATCAATACTGGGTACAGGCAGATGAGGCAAAGACGCTTGAAAGCTGTAGAGCAACGGCCGGCGACCCGACAACAGCTTGACTAGACTCTGAAATACAAAAGGGAAGAATGTTTAGAGTTGCATATTTTAATTCACCTTTCCATATAATAAAGTTAACCTGCTCACGCCACAATGATCATGTAAATAAACAAATGACCAAATAAATAATGACTGCAATACCAAAAATGAATATTAAACGATAAATAAGTGTCCTATGAGACATACGCTTTCCAAATCTAGCCCCTTATCTGTTAGCTCTGTATTTTAATGGTATGACGCACCAGCCAGACTTTAGTAGAGAGGCTCATTTTGCCATGTGACTCAAAGATCCAGGCGTGATAGGACAGCAGAGCTTTCAGGATGTAACGGAGCAGAAGAATGACAGATAACCACACGCCCGTGGCGAACAGGATTGCACTCAACACCGTCTGAGTCTGAACGGTCATAAACTCACTACACAAATGAAATAAACAAGAAAATAAAAATTAGGCAAAAGCATGCAATCAATGACAGACAAAATGCATGTTCTCATTGTACTCAATATAGTATAATTTGCTTTGGATTTATATAAAATGACCAAATGACCAATAGTGCATTGATGTATCCGATGGTAGCGCTATGATACTTTGATTTACCATGGTACTGAATGATGACCTTATTCATGCAACATGGTATTTACATGAATCTCCAAGCTATTACAAAGAATACGATAGCACATGTCAATGGATGAAGAAAGTCCCGCCTTACAGGTGAAATAGCCAATCACCTTCTAGATACAGACATCACCTGTCAATCAACTCTAAAACACGCATGCGCATTAGCTATACAACCTGGGAAAACATGTGTTTTTAGCGTAATATGAGGTCAAGAAGCATCAATTATGATTCCAGTATTGTCAGATTTTATTTCTGATTTGACATGAATACTTCATACCGTTATAAAAGACTGTCCATCAATCCCTCACAGCCTTTAAAAAGGGAAAAGATAGTGCTAGCGTGAATAAGGTCTATAGGACTCAATGTTTCTGAGCTGTTTCGGTCATGCGTGACACTAGCTGTCGTTGACGCACCTGTGTTTCCAGGTAACCGACACGGTTGTACCTGATCTAAACAGAAGTTTCCATGAATCTGTAACTGAGTTACCTCACTGGTAGAGAAGTCTTGATCCTGTCAATCATGCCCATGGATGGATCGATCCTGGTGTACATCGTGCTCATTATCGCGATAACTACGATTAACCAGCTGGAGGGGCTGGCGGGGTACACACCTGTGAGTATACCGTTCTACACGACAGGATAAAATACAATAAAATAATGAGTAAACTCTACAGTTCACAACACTAAACACTGTATCAGTGTCAGCTGTACATGTTCACAGACAGGTAGATAGACAGATAGATATGTTAGACAGGTGAGGTCGAGACTGAAATACACTTCCTCCTAAAATGTGAAATAAGGAATGTTTACTTAAACAAGATTAACTCTGAAACTTCAGACTTTAAAGACCTAACTGACCTCAAAATTACAAATTCTCCCAGGAGGAGGAGACGGGGCACAGTGCCCAATTTGTATCAGCATGCCACAAGCTGAGGGACAGTGAAAGGTACACACACACACACACACACACACACACACACACACACACACACACACACACACACACACACACACACACACACACACATACACTCATTCACACACACACACACTACACACACACACACACAAACACAATGTGATGTGAAATAAATTTTAATGGTAATTTAGATATTATTACTAATAATTATATATAATATAATTACAGATAGATAGATAATTATATTATATACTGTCCAAGTTATTGGCAAAAATGTATTTTGCTTTTATTTTATTTATTGTATATGATACTTTGGCAACATTGTTTTTGAAACTTTCATGCCAATAAATTATTTAATTAGACAGACAGACAGATAGATATATAGATAGATAGATAGATATATAGATAGATAGATAGATAGACAGACAGATAGACGGATATATAGATAGATAGACAGACAGATAGACGGATATATAGATAGATAGACAGACAGACAGATAGATGGATAGGCAGACAGAGAGACAGACAGACAGACAGACGGATGGATGGATGGATGGACAGACAGATAGATAGATAGATGGATGTATAGGATAGATAGATGGATAGACAGATAGATAGATAGACGGATAGATAGATAGATAGATGACAGAGAGACAGACAGATAGATTGATTGATAGATGGATAGATAGATAGATAGATAGACAGACAGATGGATAGATATACAGATGAACAGATATACAGACAGACAGATAGATGGATAGGCAGACAGACAGACAGACAGATGGATGGATGGACAGACAGACAGACAGACAGATAGATAGATGGATGTATAGGACAGACAGACAGATAGATGGATAGATAGATGGATAGACAGATAGATAGATAGATAGATAGACAGACAGACAGACAGACAGATAGATGGATGGATGGATGGATAGATAGATAGATAGATGACAGAGAGACAGACAGAGATTGATTGATAGATGGATAGATAGATAGATAGACAGACAGATGGATAGATATACAGATGAACAGACATACAGACAGACAGATAGATGGATAGGCAGACAGACAGACAGACGGATGGATGGATGGACAGACAGACAGACAGATAGATAGATAGATGGATGTATAGGACAGACAGACAGATAGATGGATAGATAGATGGATAGAGAGATAGATAGATAGACGGATAGATAGATAGACAGACAGACAGACAGATAGATAGATAGATAGATAGATAGATAGATAGATGACAGAGAGACAGACAGATAGATGGATTGATAGATGGATAGATAGATAGATAGATAGATAGATGACAGAGAGACAGACAGATAGATTGATTGATAGATGGATAGATAGATAGATAGATGACAGAGAGACAGACAGATAGATGGATGTATAGGACAGACGAACAGATATATAGACAGACAGACAGATAGATAGATAGATGGATAGATAGATAGACGGATAGAAAGACAGACAGACAGATAGATAGATAGATAGATGTATAGGACAGACGAACATATATAGACAGACAGATAGACAGAGACAGACAGATAGACAGACAGATATATAGATAGATACCGGTAGATAGATGGATAGGACAGACGAACAGATATATAGACAGACAGATAGATAGACAGACAGACAGACAGACAGATAGATAGATAGATAGATAGATAGATAGATAGGCAGACAGACAGATAGATAGATAGGCAGACAGACAGATAGACAGACAGATATATAGATGGATAGACAGACAGACAGATAGAACAACTGAATAACTAATAGAAAGTAACTACAGATAGATTAAATGGACCGATTGAACATTCAAATGAACTATAGATAGATAATTGTTGTTGAACAAACAAACAAACTAACGATCGATTGACAGAGACAGACAGACAGGATCAAATTCATAGCTCATAAACCCATGGTCATGTACATCATAAACTCACCTTAAAACGTATGGCGCGTTTCGTCCATGATGTCACTCCAGACAGGTAGATGTGTTTGAGCACCTCACGGCTCAGCTGCAGGTCGATACCATCAGGTGTGACTGTGAACTGAAAGCCCACCGCCTGATGAGCCTCCGCCATTATACCGGCTCAAAGCACGGCCTGATGAATGAGACAGTCATGTTAAAGAATCTGGGGTGATTTAGCCTAGTGGTTTAAGATCTGGACAGGTAACCGTAAGGTTCAAACCCCACTAGGAGCCCTTGAGCAAAACAACCGGATAGTAGTATAATTAGTAAACATGGTTCTCAGCAGGAAACCAATGGAGTGCGTACTCCAGGTAGGGAAGGAGGTATTGCCCCAAGTGAAGGAGTTCAAGTACCTCGGGGTCTTGTTCACGAGTGAGGGGACAATGGAGCGGGAGGTTGGCCGGAGAATCGGGGCAGCGGTGGGCGGTATTGCACTCCCTCTATCGCACCGTTGTCACGAAAAGAGAGCTGAGCCGGAAGGCAAAGCTCTCGATCTACCGGTCAGTTTTTGTTCCTACCCTCACCTATGGTCATGAAGGCTGGGTCATGACCGAAAGAACTAGGTCACGAGTATAAGCGGCCGAAATGGGCTTCCTCAGAAGGGTGGCGAGCTTCTCCCTTAGAGATAGGGTGAGGAGCTCAGTCATCCGTGAGGAGCTCGGAGTAGAGCCGCTGCTCCTTTGCGTCGAAAGGAGTCAGTTGAGGTGGTTTGGGCATCTGGTAAGGATGCCCCCTGGCCGCCTCCCTAGGGAGGTGTTTCAGGCACGTCCAGCTGGGAGGAGGCCTCGGGGAAGACCCAGGATTAGGTGGAGAGATTACATCTCCACACTGGCCTGGGAACGCCTCGGGGTCCCCCAGTCAGAGCTGGTTAATGTGGCTCGGGATAGGGAAGTTTGGGGCCCCCTGCTGGAGCAGCTGTCCCTGCGACTCGACTTCGGATAAGCGGTTGAAGATGGATGGATGGATGGATAGTTTTCAGGATTTGAGAGGAGCAGTAGGGACCCTCTATTATGGGTACGGTCCTGCTTGTACTAATACTGTATATGCTACTTGTTAAATTATGCCATGTTATAACTAACAGATGTCTTTCATGGCTGTTGTCCTATTTGTGAAGTTCACTCGTTGAAACCTAATGATTTATGAACTGGAGAATAATTAAAATCCATGAACACTGCTGTTTAACCCTGGGCTGTCCCAGATAGAATGTCCCAGTAATAAATCTTCAAAGTCTCTTATAGTTTGTATGTCATGTACATGTTCAAGTCTTGTAAAATCAGTTTTACTCTTGGCTTTAAAACCTAAAAGGAAAATCGAAAGGAACTTATAATGTGTCACTCTGATGTCACATAGTCCATCTATTGCACACTGGCAAGCTTATGTTTCTTTTTCCATGTCATATGACTGCAGGCACAAGAACTGGGGCAAAGTTGAGCCGTCAGAAATAACATAGTAGCACATCGGAGTCACAGTGACACTGGTCAAAACACACGTGAACTCTGACGTGTGGCCTCCAGTTCAGAAGCATTTCCATGTCTTATAGAAAAGTATATACAAATAGATGTATAGAACTGATATTTAAAATGAGACCTGAAGAACCTTGAGATAATAAAATTTATAAGTAATCAATTAAACATGTCCAGTGTCTAAATGTTAACTAGAATGTAAATATTGACATTTTATACGCAGATTAATATTTCACTCTTGGACGTGCTTTAATCATAAAGTGTACAACTTTATAAGGCTGCAATATCAAGAGACATTAAATGGCACACCTGGATACAAACTAAACATAATTTTTGCCTATTAAGGACCTTAATGCGCATTATATGACTTTACAATACCTTCGATATGCAAGAGGTTGGTAAGTTGGTGTAATTTAGATGAAGCTCAATAGTTGAGAAGGTCCAACTTTTCATAGGAGAACTCTTGTGCCCTTCAGTTGACTCCTCAAGCACTCTGGGAGAAAATCTGTCACTAAGTCACTGTTTATGTCCTCTTCAAACACACTTTCTCCTCCCCACCTCCTCTTTTTTTTTTGCCTGTTGCTTGTTTGCTGTAAGTTTTTGCTGTATTCTCTTATACACGAAACTACCTGACCCTGTTGTATAGTGGCACTCATAACCTTTCTCTCTCTCTCTCTCTCTCTCTCTCTCTCTCTCTCTCTCTGTGTGTGTGTGTGTAACGGGATATGCTCAGGGCAGAGTTAAACTGGTGGCTGTACAGTCGGTACACACTGTACGTTCAAACACAGGCCCAGATATTAACAGCTGGATATTTCCAATGGTTGCATGCCATAACTTTCCAGGGACATTTGTAAAAGGCTGAGAGACTTTATGTACATGTCATGATGTGCCTCCATATACTTTCTTTAAAACGCGACTTGTGTCTTATGTAATAGGTCTCAGTTGTGTTTGTTTTGGAAGGTGACAGAAAGTGAGGCTGACTAATTATACACATGCTTTTTAATCCTGAATAAAAAGTAACTCAATGGACAACAGCAGAAAACAAGATTTATGTGCTTCTTATTGTGCTTGTCCATGCAAAAGTTGCTGCCACGGTTGAGGTTGCTAGGGCATTGCTAGGTGGTTGGCAAGGTGTTCTGAATAACTTTTTGTGTGTTGCTGTGTGGTTGCTAGGGTGTTGCTTGGTGGTTGCCAAGGTAGTCTGAAGTATTTTTAGTGTTTTGCTATGAGGTAGCTATGTGGTTGCCAAGGTGTTCTGAATAACTTTTTGTGTGTTGCTGTGTGGTTGCTAAAGTGTTCTGAAGGATTTTTAGTGCATTGCTATGTGATTGGAAGATTGTTCTGGGTGGTTGCTAGGGTGTCGCAAAGTGGTTGCTAAGTTGCTCTGCTTGTCCATGCAAAAGTCGCTGCCACGGTTGCTAAGGTGATCTGAAGGATTTTTAGTGTTTTGCTATGGGGTTGCTAGGGTGTTGCTAGGTGGTTGCCAAGGTGTTCTGAAGAACTTTTGTGTGTTGTTATGTGGTTGCTAGGGTGTTGCTAGGTGGTTGCCAAGGTAGTCTGAAGTATTTTTAGTGTTTAGCTATGAGGTTGCTATGTGGTTGCCAAGGTGTTCTGAATAACTTTTTGTGTGTTGCTGTATGGTTGGTAAAGTGTTCTGAAGGATTTTTAGTGCATTGCTATGTGATTGGAAGATTGTTCTGGGTGGTTGCTAGGGTGTCGCAAAGTGGTTGCTAAGTTGCTCTGCTTGTCCATGCAAAAGTCGCTTCCACGGTTGCTAAGGTGATCTGAAGGATTTTTAGTGTTTTGCTATGGGGTTGCTAGGTGGTTGCCAAGGTGTTCTGAAGAACTTTTTTTGTGTTGCTATGTGGTTGCTAGGGTGTTATGGTGGTTGCTAGATCATTGCTAACTAGTTGGTAAGGTATTCTGAAGGATTTTTAGTGTGTTGCTATGTGGTTGCTAGGGTGCTCTTGGTTGATACCTTCTGGGTCAAGTTAAAATTCCCCATCACAAATTCTTTGATGTTTCAGTCTCGGTATGACTTAGGTCCCTCCTTCAATGTAAGACATTTTTTAATATCTGTTTTATAAACCATCAGGCAAAAATGTAAATCTGATCACTTAGAAAAGTAATAGCTCACCTCTTTTCCAAAAGCGACATGATTTGAGGTATCAGTCATGTCCACAGCACAAATCGTGTGGGGTGAGTTACATGAGTGTAATACTTGTGAAAAACCCCTAACCTTGACATTATTTGTGTAAACTAATTGCATCCATTATAAACAAGACACTTAAAACAAGTTGTTACATTTTGCAGATTTATGAACAAATATCTAGTACATTTGTGTGTTTTTTGCGTTCATTGCTATGGGTTAAACAACTTAAAGACTGATAAAGGAAATTGTCAGAAGTAGAGATGGAAAAGGCTCTCGTAGAAGGTGGGCACAGGAAGGGATGGAAGAGGAAATATAGAAAGAGAATTAAGGTTCAATTTAACCATCGAGTTGTCGTTTGTCCCAGACATGTAGACTTCATTGTGCAGAATGGTGCCCTGTCCAATCAAAGTGGTCTTCTCCATGGTTCGGACATGGCCCCACTTCTGAGAGTCCACACAGAAAGACGTTACAATGGTTTCAGAATTGTTACCACCAATCACAATCAACTGACTCTTGTCAGCTCCTAGGAAGTTCAAGCAGGGAAGGTCAGCATTAGAGCGGGTTAGAGTGGGGAGCAGTTCACACCAGCAATCTGAGTGAAAGAGAGACAATTGTGAGGAAAAACAATGGACTGGTTAAAAGAGAAAATATGGAACATAAACACACTTGCATCATATTGCCACTAGGCTACATCACGGCAAGCTATACCTTGTCTAGAATCATAGCGCAACACCAGTTTCTCTCCAGTTCTCTGGATGTTCCCCAGAACATAGAGGCAGTGTCCCAAGCTGGTTGTGAGGGGGGAGTCATGGGAGAGAGATAGGCTGAACTGGAAGTCCGTGAGAGGTAGGGAGGAAACAAATGCCCAGGTGTCCGTCCATGGATCATACCTCTCCACAGCAGTGTACACACCTGTACTGGAGTCGGGCGTCACGAGGGAATCCAGATACCAACCACCTACAGCATAGATCTTCCCTTCACACACCGCTGCGCTGAAGTGACGCCTGTGCTGTGAAGAGTCATGAAAATCACCTATTAATATTGACAAGGCCAGTGTTTTTCAAAACCAGTCATGGAAGACCCCAAACATGGTCTCCCTTTTCTAACATACCTGGTCCTACAGCTCGTTAACAGAGTGTTCCATGAGCAGAATTGGGTGTGGTCAACGAGGGGTTTTCAAATTGTGCAGTGTTTTGGGGGTATTCCTGGACCAGGATTAAGAAACACGCATGTTGTTTACATGCACTTTGATTTGAGCTGGACTGAAACAATTATTCGTCATATTAAAATGTCATGTAAACACTTCAGTCCGACTAAAATTGTTCATCCAAATCAGTCCATTTATTAAGTCGAACTAACAGACCTAGATAATGCAATTGAACCACAGCTGGCCTTAGCCTTGTGCGCGTGCATACCCCATCACAAAGTCGGAATTACCAGTGGGAATCTCATTGGGAATCTCCAGAAGGAAAATAAAGCCATTACTTTCTAAGAGACATGACTTTCCGAGTTGGGGGCATGTTGATTAAAGGATCATGGCGGAAGAAAATTAGAATGAGTTCAGTTTAAACAAATGTGTGTTAATGAAGAATAGCGATAAAGCTAATAAAAATAACAAGCCTCATTTAGCGGGTTTATGAGGCGATAGGTTTGTACAACAAAACCACAATTTCCTTCAGTACATGTGGCGGCACGAGTATGATAAAATGGATAGATAAAGCATTATTTACACACTTATTGGGCAGCCTTGATCTTCGTTTTGTTACATTGGTGCTATAAAAGTTTGGGGGGGGGGGTTAGTTGACAGAGAGACAAGAAATTACTGGGAGAAGAGTGGGATGAAGATCAGGAAAGGATCTGGAACCGGGACTCGAACATGGGTTGGCCGTGATGCTACCGCAACATATGTCGGGACACTTGACTACAAGGCTAAGGCTCTGACCAAGTTTCTTGTCTTTGTCAGTGTGGCAGGGTGGAGGGCGGGGCCGGGTCGTGATCCTACACACCGGTCCCGTATTAGGCTAATTAAGCCACCAGTGTAAAGGATTCAATGGGAAGGAGGAGGCGAGAACCGGCTTCACGATATAAATAATAGTTTTAATGCTAAACTTAAAAGACAACATAAACACACACATGACGGACATGTCCGTTAACGATCTCTCTCTCCCGCACGATCCTCTGCAGTCGACCTTTATCCCTCACGGTGGCTTAATTAGCCTAATACGGGACCGGGTCTGTAGGATCACGACACAGCCCCATCCTCCGCCCTGCCACAGTCAGTTAATAAAATAAAGCGAGAGAGAAAATCACATCATATTTACGACTTCCGACCTCATAAGTGCAAACTTACAATGAGGACTTGAATGCAGAAAGTGGTCTAGTTGGGTTTTGGAACATAGTAGCAGGTTCGGTAGCAGCTCTAACCAGTTTGACCAGGATGGTCTACCAAGCTCAGTAGGTAATCAAGCTGGTCAACCACCTAAACCAGCTTTGACCAGCTTAATTACCAGCTTTGACCAGCTAGAAACCTTAAACTGGTTGTAGCTGGATTTTCCAACAAGGAAAATAGTGGTTGAGTGTACTATCATGAGCAAAGCAAATGACTTGCATCCAATAGGTTGAAAAAAGTCATGTGATCTATATCAGTTATACCTTAATTAGAGGAGCAGTTGATACCCACTGATTGGTAAAAGGGTTGTAGCGGAAAGAAGCCATCTTGAACTCGTAGCCCTTCTTCACACGGTGTCTGCAGCCCCCTATGAGATAGAGGTAATTATAGAGCACTGCCGTGGTGAAGCACCATTTATCTGCACCAAAAGGTAGATCTGTGAGTGAAATCCATTTCCCATCATCCCCTTCTTCCTCCAGCCTGAAGAGCTTTCGAGCAGCGTCTGTTTCTGGGTCAATCCTTGAGATCAAGTTCTCCTTCCTCAGGCAACACAACTGTTGAGTGCCCTTCAACCTTAATGTGAGAAGTTTGGCTTTATCCAGGTTTTTGCTCAGGTGTGGAAGCTCCAGTAGATACCTGCTCAGGTAGGTTAGCACAGTCTCTTGGAGCTCCTCACTGCAGAGCTCCTCAGCCAGCTGGAGATAACCCAGGCAGGTGTCTTCTGTCAGGACCTGAGAGAGGGCAGTCAGTAGACGACCTGTAAAGCTGGAAGCCAGCAGATAGGTGCTCACCCGTAGATGTTCCCCAAGTAGGTTCTCAGGAACACAGAACCGCTGTAGGAAGCAGAATTCGAGAAGGTTGTGGAAGACTAAAGATGGAACATATTCCAGGTGCACCAACTTCTCACTCGTCTCTCTCATACTGGAGTGGGATAGAGCTCTGAAATATTCGCTGGAGTCTGCTAGCCTCTCCAAATCCACCTAGAAGTAAGTGCCAATTTATAAATCATCTGTTTGTGCATACAAACTATTCGAGGGCAAAGACTGTCTGTAGATACTCACATGGAAAGTATGTGTGCTCGTTCGTACCATCACCATTGTTCCATTGGACTGGTGCCAGTAGGTAGAGTAGTCTCGATCTGTTCTCCCGACAATTGACTGTGGATTTTCACACTTGTCCTTTACTGCATTAGCTTGACTGAAATGAACCCAGTTTAAACCACATTTGAACCACAAATATCTCTTAATCTGTTTTAAACATCTCTTTAGCCAGGTGTGAAAAAACATTAAGACCGCAGATGTAACCTGCCATAGATTATCCATATTCTCCCTTTGGCAGCTTGCAAATGCAACTTTGAAGGCTCTGGTAGTTGAAAGACTCACAAGTTTTGTATGCCTCTTCAGAGTCGAACCATTAAACCTGGAACTTCTCTAAACTATCATTCTAAAGCTATAACTACTTAAAGTTTCTTTGGTTGAACAGGCATGGCTGTTTTCAAGGCTCAATATGGCGCCTGAGTGCCAGAGCCCTTGCAGTAGAGCTATTTTAGGGAGTGTTGTGCTGTCACAGGAAGCAAAATAAGCTTGCTGGGCCACTCTAGTCAAGTATAAAAACAACACACAATTTCAAAGTAGCTTTACAGAAAATCATCCTGTAATGTCAATATCTGAAGCATGCACTGAATAGCTTTATATATATACACTCACCTAGAACTTTATTAGGAACAGTATGGTCCTAAAAATAGTTCCCAATATGGTCTTCTGCTGTCGTAGCCCATTCGCCTCAAGGTTCGATGTGTTTGCATTCTTAGATGCTATTCTGCACACTACAAATGTACAGAGTGGTTATCTGAGTTACTGTAGCCTTTCTGTCAGCTCAAACCTGTCTGGCCATTCTCCGTTGACCTTTTTCATCAACAATGTGTTTCTGTCCACAGAACTGCCGCTGACTGTATGTTTTTTGTTTTTGGCACCATTCTGAGTAAACTCTAGAGACTATAGTGTCTGTTGTGCATGAAAATCCAAGGAGATCAGCAGTTATACCAGTCAAACCAGCCTGTCTGGCACCAACAATCATGCCACCAATTTTCCCTATTGTGATGGTTGATGTGAACATTAACTGAAGTTCCTGACCCATATTTGCATGATTTTATGCAGTGCATTGCTGCCACATGATTGGCTGATTAGATAATCAAATGAATAAGTAGGTGTACAGGTGTTCCTAATTAAGTTCTAGGTGAGTGTATACAATATATATATATACACATACACTCACTGACAGCTTTATTAGGTACAGCTGTACACCTACTTATGAGATTACTTAATCAGCCAATCATGTGGCAGCAGTGTAATGTATAAATCATAAAGATACGGGTCAGGAGCTTCAGGTAATGTTCACATCAACCATCAGAATGGGAAATTTTTTTTTGATCTCAGTGATTTGGACTGTGGCATGATTGTTGGTGCCAGATGGACTGGTTTGAGTATTTCTGTAACAGCTGATCACGTGCAACAGTCTCTAGAGTATATACTAGATGATGGTGCGAAAAACAAAAAACATCCAGCAGTTCTGTGGACAAAAAAGTTCAGAGGAGACTGGTCCAAGCATTTCTGAACATACAACACATCGAACATTGAGGTAGATGGGCTACAGCAGCTGTAGACCCCTCCAGATACCACTACTGTCAGCTCATGCAGCTCTGCAGCCTCAGCTTTCTGTTCTTGGCTGACAGAAGTGGAACCCGACGTGGTCTTCTGCTGTTGTAGCCCATCCGCCTCAAAGTTCGACATGTTGTGCATTCTGAGATGCAATTCTGCTTACTGCAGCTGTACGGAGGGGTCATCTGAGTTACCGTAGCCTTTCTGTCAGTTTGATTCAGTCTGGGCATTCTCTGTTGACCTCTCTCATTAACTAGGTTAGAACTGACGCTCGCTG
The DNA here is from genome assembly GCF_025860055.1 of Xyrauchen texanus. Taxonomy (NCBI): domain Eukaryota; kingdom Metazoa; phylum Chordata; class Actinopteri; order Cypriniformes; family Catostomidae; genus Xyrauchen; species Xyrauchen texanus. Next base: position 39,525,453 of record NC_068304.1, on the reverse strand, counting down.
GATGTTTTTTGATTTTGGCACCATTCAGAGTAAATTCGAGAGACTGTTGTGTGTGAAAAATCTCAGAAATACTCAAACCAGCCCATCTGACACCAACAATCATGCCACAGTCCAAATCACTGAGATCAAATTTTTTCCCCATTCTGATGGTTGATGTGAACATTACATGAATCTCCTGACCCGTATCTGCATGATTTGATGCATTACACTGCTGCCACATGATTGGCTAATTAGACAATCGAATGAATAAATAGATGTACAGGTGAACCTAATAAAGTGGTCGGTGAGTGTATATACAGTATATACATGGGGAGACTGGGGCTAGTTGTCACACGGAGTCGTATATCTCAGTAACGATAAGATTTGGGTTCAAAAGTCTAATTGGTTTAATGGCAGTTTCCATTGTTAGAAATGACCACATAGAGTGTAACAATGGCGTATGGAGTGATGGTGGCGTAGTGGGCTAAAGCACATAAGATAAAGCACATAAGATAAAGCACATAAGATAAAGCACATAACTGGTAATCAGAAGGTTGCTGGTTTGATCCCCACAGCCACCACCATTGTGTCCTTGAGCAAGGCACTTAACTCCAGGTTGCTCCGGGGGGATTGTCCCTGTAATAAGTGCACTGTAAGTCACTTTGGATAAAAGCGTCTGCCAAATGCATACATGTAATGTAAATGTAACAACATGCCATGCTACAGGGGCAAGTTGTCACAGAATTTTTTTATTTTTAGCTTTTTTTTGTAGCCAAAACTTCAAGGTGTGTATCCACGCAGAAATTTACCTAAAATAAACCCATTCTGAGAAATATTCACTGGCGTAAAACATGTTGACAACTAGCCCCGGCCTCCACTAAATTAAAACATTTACGTAATATACGTATTTAAGGAGATTTAGAATCAAATGGATAAACATTGAGCTAGCAGCTCAGATCTTTTGCCATTAGGCTACCAATTTCAATGCGGATACAATGATACCCGGGACGGAGAGGTTTTGGCGACCTTGGTGTGCGCACATGTTAAGTTTGTACATTTGTACAGAGATGATTTCACCTCTAAATAACTCAATTGTGCCAATAAATGACCAAGCAAATGACTAAAACAGCAATTGCGATGGGGTGGCCAATGGGGTGGCCAGGCTTCGGTCCATGGTGGCCACGGCCACCCCTGGCCACCCCCTAGCTCCGCCACTGTGAAGGCCTAAAAAAAGACAGTAAAAAAAAACACAACTGAAAATCAAGCTGTTGTGTCAAAAGATGTGCTGTATTAAAATACTAAAAGTTAATAAAAACATGCCTTTTCAATATCATACTTCTCTGGATTCATTTTGTAACCATTTCTTGGTTAATTGGTTCACATTTGAACCTTTGCAATATATTTTTTAAGGTGTTAATAGAATGCACGATGAAGTGTGGTGTGTGATTCACTTGCTGTTGTCTGTTAGGGTAATTCTCCATCTTTGCCTTGTAAAAGGGCCATTGGTCATATGTGTAATTAATTGCACTAATAAGTGGGTCCACAAGGTGGCAACACTCACAACTGAGCCGCTTAACATCAGGAGACGAAGGTGGATGTGCACGTCAATAGCACGTGTGTAAGGAGGTCAGGAGATATATGCATTTGTATAACTCGAGTCTGAAGGAATATAAAGATATTTATGGGTCCTGAAGTGAAATAGTCCAGTATCTCATAGCAGTCTTAGCACACAAGCGCCAACCACCTGTCTACGGATGCACAGTCAAATGAAGGTTACTTTGACAGGCTAGCGTTCGACTATACAAAACCGAAGTATCCTTTGGGCTTAAGACAGAACAGTCTGAAGGTCTGTGCCAAGTTCTGTAAATGTAGCTTAAAAGCTCTAGGGGGAGCTTCTTACTCGCCGGTTCCCCGATATGCCGTAGCTTGGTCCTCGGCCACTCCTCCAACCTCTAATGGACAAGAGCCAGTCCTCCCTGGGAGGATCGTAGGCAGTCCTCCGGCCCCTGGCAGACGGAACGCCCCACCACGTTCTGGTGGATGGAAGGTGTCTCCCCCGCCCCTGGCAGCGGTCCTTTCACTCCAGGCGGTCGGCCAGGAGCCCCTCCCCGCTCACGGTCGACGGCCATACCTCCGCTCTCAGGTGGCCGGGCTTTTCCATCTCCCTGGCTCCGTTGGGGTGGATGGTAGTGGCGAGGACTCTACTACGGCGCATCCCTCCTCCTTCCTGGGTTTCGGCACCAGTGTAAAGGGATTAATGGAAAGGAGGAGGCGAGAACCGGCTTGACATTATAAATAATAGTTTAATATAAAACTGAACCAAAAGACAAACACACACACGTGTCGGACAGCTGTCCATAAATCTCTCTTTCTGTCACACTGCCATCTTTGGCCACCCTTTAACCCTCTTGAGGGCTAATTAGCCTGATTAGGGGCCGGGTGTGCGGGATCACAACCCGGCCCCGCCCTCCGCCCTGACACAAACTCATACTTCGTTAAATATAAAAGTCCATTACTATAATATTGTTGTATAATAAAGGGAATTAATCATTCTCATTAACAAAACATGGTATTTTTGGACATGTACCATGGCACCATCATGTGAGGGTGTATATGGGTGTTTGTAAGTGTTTCAGTATAATGAAGGGTGTGAATAATTAAAATGTAGGAGGCCAGTCCTGAAAGTCCAGAGGGAACGCATATTCCATATACCAGTTTCATGTATGGTATTTAGTGAATATGTAGTGCTGGGGCCCTCCAGGAACAGGGTTGGGATCCATTGTTCAAGAGGGTGTTTGGCGGCTCAGAAAGCCAAATCCCCTATAGAGCCTCATTCGAACATCGGGACATTCGAATATCGGGTTTCATGCTTTGTTAGAGACATTTCCACACTACAAAGTATAATCTTTTAAAACTGTTTATTCAAAGGATTGGTTCCTTACATACAAATCGAAATCGAATTTTTACAGAATGATTAAAAACAGAATCCTCATCCATTAATCACAAATGTATATGATTGGTCTATCGCGAGCAGCGCTGAGAAAGTCCACATAGACCATGTGACAGCTTCACTTCGCTGACCAAAGTTATTTCAAGGTGAGTCAGTCAACTCGGCGGCCCTCTTTGGAACTCTCGCGAGCAGCTGCTTTTCTATGTATGTAAACAAGCGGCATAAAAGTACTAGAACGAAGAAAAAGTATGCGCTCCAAAACGGTTGGTCAAGATTATGACAAAAAGAACATATTTAAAATCAGAAGTACAATCTGACAACAATAGTATCAGATATATATATTTCGAGGTGTTTAAAATATGTAATTTTATTTATAATAACATATTTATAATATTCTAACATATACTAGTCCATTTTTAACATTAAAAATGGTATAAGTTAACATTTTCATGATTTCGCATAGGGCTCCACAAACCCGTGAGGCACGAGCCGTGAGGCAACGATGGCCGCCGAGTGAACTGACTCGCCTTGAAAGAACTTTGGTAACATGGTAACCAACCTCTAAGACGGCCATATCAGACACCTTTTCATGCTATTGGTCGTTCTGCCTATTTTTTGTTTTTTTATTTTTCGTTTCTTTTTTCAGTTGATGTTATACCTACTCACCCCCCAACCCCCCCCACACACACACACACTCCATTCCCACCGCTACCCCCTTTCTCATCAGCATCATCAGACGCGCGCAGATCACGCCAAACAGCGCGCTGGTGTGCTGGAGGAACAGAAGACAATCTACAGAAGTACATCACCACCTATGTGCGTATCTGACTGTATTCTTTGCATCGCCGCGTCTACCGTTTGATCTAATTAGATGGTTTAATTCCCAGCGTGGCATCCTCTGCAGTCTGTATCCGTTGAGGAGAGAGAGAATAAAGAACATAACACCTATCCGCTTCTACAGTGTCTGTGGATGGGCTGCGGATATCTGCATCTGCAGTCTCTGTTTTTGAGTCACTAAGAAGATGGCGGACAGGGCAGAGATGTTTTCTCTCTCCACCTTCCACTCCCTCTCTCCTCCAGGATGCAGGTAAGACAGACAACATCTCTTGACTTATCTCTCAGTGGCATCTTCACCCTCAAAATGTTGGCCATATGTGAGCATCAGCGGTGTTTATGCATCTGTAACGTGCTTAATCACATCCGGAGATCAGCATCAGCACCATTCAGCATCATCATCCCTGCCTGTGCTGATGTTGTGCATGATCAGTAACGGGCTTGCTGTTGTGCTTTTCGCCACGGGTCTCAGATGTATGCTGTTAAATGCCCTTGAATGCATCTATGGACATACAATTGGGCGAAAGCATGCATGGGAGAAGGACACGCGATTGATTTGTCATTGCCTGACGCATCCTCTCTGACACTTGGCATGTTCTGGAGAGGCCCACGCCCTGTTTTGATACTCAGAACTGTATTTACAATTTTGATCACTCTTCATTAGATTACTCACAGCACTTTAGATGTAGCTGCTTATATTGTTGAAGCATATTAAAGGAATATTCCAGGTTCAATATAAGTTGAGCTCAATCGACTGCATTTGTGGCACGATATTGATCACCACAAAAATACATTTTGAATCGCCCTTTTTATTTTTGAACATTAAAATACTCACCGTTTCAAAAGTCTAGCCACAAGACGCAAACAATACGTGTGTAAACATGATTTTACTGTTAACATCACTTCTAGACAATTTTACAACTTCATTACCATGACGATGCAATGTCAACAAACCCTAAAATGACTGTAAAAATGATGATTTAAACAACTTCACAGCTCAAGTAATACACCTGTTTAAACAGAAGAATTAATGTAAGTGCTTTTATTAAATTATAAGCTTCACATTTCTGCCTTTAAACCCTGTAACAACTGGCCCCATTGACTTCCATTGTAAGTGCCTCACTGTAACCTCCATTTTTGCTTTTTTTAAGAAAAGGACGGACGAGTCGAAGTTCGTTTTTTGGTCATCAACATTTAGCCACACATGCTGTCGATTGAGCTGAACTTGTATTGCACCCTGAAATATACCTTTAAACATGTAATGTATATGTAATATGGACATTTATATACGTGTATTATAAAGTGTTTTAATTAAAGGGTTCCACATACCAGCATGTCCTCCATCACAGAGCAGAACGTATTTGTTTTTAATAACAATGACCAAATAGCTATGATCTAAAGGTTGGATGTTAAATAAAACTAAAAGCCGGGTAGATGAGCAAAATGACCTGCACAATTACAGTAGTCGAGAGTTAATGTTAACCCCTGTTTGTATATGAAATGTGTGGCTGTCTCTCAATTGAACGCCCCTTTTCACAAGATGTCATTTAAATCTTTGGTGTCCCCAGAAGGTGTCTGTGAAGTTTCAGCTCAAGATACCCCACAAATCATTTATTATACATGTTAAAATTGCCAATTTGTGGGTGGGAATAAAAACGAGCTGTTTTTGTGTGTGTGTCTTTAAATGCAAATGAGCTGCTGATCCCCGCCCCCGTATCCAGAATAGGGCGGAGTTTTGACACCTCTGCTTCGGATAACTAGATGTAACGGGAGCCAGCTGGTAGATAGCTATGTAGTGTATAAACCTCACTCTCCTGACCTCAAGAGGTGCACTAGCGACTGACGCTAGAGGCTGTAGCCTTTAGCCTCCTTGTTAGAGCACCCGCCTTCCATGTCGGAGACGTCGGTTCGAGTCCCGTTCGGAGCGGGGCGACCAGGACCGGTTGCATAGACATCATAAGCAATACGACTGACAATGAAAATATTGGTATATTATGGCCTATATGTTTAAACCGGAGTCAGACACGGATGAGGGAGAGACTCTGTCAGAAGTAACAACTTTGAGAGTGTATCAGGAAGTTTCCGAATGGTTATTTGATACATTTATTTATTTGTCGTAGAGTTTTTTTCAGCAGTTTTGCAACGATGGATGAGCAACACACACATACTGTTACAATGTTCGCTATGCGCTATAACGAACAACACACACAAACAAACATGTCCGCCGGCAGTGTCCGTCAACAGTCGGGGGCGGGGCCTGTACAAAGTGACATCACTTTGTACAAAATCAGCGAACGGCTTGTTCTGAGACAGTGCTTATGATTAATGGGGATTAAAAGAAAAAGAACTGGGTGGATTTTTATCATTATTGGGTGGTTGTGTACACACACTGCCAACACACATTTATGTTCAAACACCATGTAAAAGTGCATTTTGCATAATCGGTCCCCTTTAAATTCAACAGAAGTGGAAATTCTAATACCATCCCATGAGTGACAGTTGTCATCCTGTCACTCTTGACATTGAGTGCATTAGTGTGAGTATGTTGGTATTGACATGCTCTATAAAACTCTAGATTTTGTTCAGGAGATTGCTCACAGGGTCCATTCTGTCTTGGCAAACACACGATTGCGTGAAGCACAAAAGGAGCTTCCTCCATTTAAACTTAATTTCCCTAATAAGATGAGATATGGGCTGACAAAATATATCAAAACATGTCACACCAGCCATATCCTCTCTTGTCCTCCCATAAACATGTCTTCTGTAAGAGTAGAAATCAGTCTGCAGTCTGCATTTGTAATGCCTCAGGATCATTTTAATGGAAAGGGAAAACACAGTCTTTCTTTCAGTCAATTTCCCTGTTTTCATTGTTAGTTTTAATGTGCTTGATTGGCATCAATAAGAATTGTTCATTAATACTGTGCTTACAAAAATAGTGCATAACGTGCATTAAAAATGATGTATAATAACCAAAGACAAATGTAAAAAAGAATGATTAAATGGATACAAATAAATGTACAATTTAGGTAAATTCTGTTACATTTACAGCGAAGTAGCGGCAGCCAGGGCTGGACTGGTAATCTGGCATACCGGGCATTTTCCCGGTGGGCCGACGCACTTTTGGGCTGATCAGGGGCGGACTGACCATCGGAAGTTCCCAATGGGCCATGATAATTTAAAACGAGCCACCGCGTTATGCAGAACGGACCACAAAACGGTAGAACAATCTGTTATAATTTTTACGTATTTTTACTTTCTTTTACTGTAAAAATGTGACATTTTTGACTGTAGATTTTTCAACCTGGTCTCACAGAATCACGTTAGTATACCTATATTTTTGCAAAATGATATTTGCATGACTCGTACGTACCACGGCAGTTTCCAGATGAAATGAACACTGAAATCACGAGTAAAACGGCAGATTATCGGTGCATAAACACTTACTTTTCACCGTTCCTCACACAATGCTATCTTATGACATCTAAACACTTTTACTAAAGCACATGACTCATTTTAATGTTTGCATGACATCATCAACTACATTTACAAGCTTGTGTGAGTGAGATCAGATTGTGCTCGACTGATAAAGTGTTGCACTTGTGATGTAAAGGAGCGGGATACGGGTCCTGAGGAGCACACGAGTCCACACGTGAACCCAAAGTGTCATAGAAGAAGCAAAAATGACATGGTTGTGTTTTTCATCTCACGTTTGTGTTTTCTGACACTATCGGTTGGGTTTAAGGTTTAGGGTTTAGGGTAGGGAGGTCCGTTTTGTTCACGTCAAACTCGATAGAGCATTAACCTTAAAATCTGGGGTGTGTGGATACAATGACACCTGGGACGGAGAGTTTTTGGTGACCTTGGTGTGTGCACATGTTAAGTTTGTACATTTGTACAGAGATGATTTCACCTCTAAAGAAATAAATTGTGCCAAAAAAATGACCAACAAAATGACTAAAACAGCAATTGCGAGTGCGGTGGCCAATGGGGTGGCCAGGCTTCGGGCCACCCCTGGCCACCCCCTAGCTCCGCCACTCTTTGTTGATAGGGCATTGCTAGGGTGTTGTAGGTGGTTTCTCACTTGCCCAAGTTAAAAGAGCCCAACCCCATGTGTTTCTATGATATTCAGCTCCTTAGATGTGGCGGGTCCCTCCTTCCATATAAATCTATGAAATTATTCCAACCGGTTTTACATTTACATTTATGCATTTGGCAGACACTTTTACCCAAAGCGACTTACAGTGCACTTATAACAGGGACAATCCCCTCGGAGCAACCTGGAGTTAAGTGCCTTACTCAAGGACACAATGGTGGTGGCTGTGGGGATCTAACCAGCGACCTTCTGATTACCAGTTTACCAGTTATGTGGTTTAGACCACTACACCACCACCACTCCTTTGCCAGGCGTTTGGCCAATCGTATGTAGTAGTAACACAACTCTCCTCAACAAGCCACACAATTCGAGACATTATGTCCGTTGATCAAACGGCACTGGATGAATTTCACTCTGATGGGGTTTGTTCAAATCACGATCCCTAATTACTAGATGAGCGATAGAGTAATGCTTGCCTTTATACATGGGACAAGACATTTCACTATGACTCTGTGTGTGGGACGATTTATAGCATGGAAGGTGCAGTGTGTATTTGTATGTGTGTAAGTAGGTATGGCTCGGTCAGCACAAGGCTACTTTAAGTAATGCACTGTGATCTCATGGCTGATGCTCTCTAAAAAAGCCAAAGCCTTCTCCGTCAGGCAGTCAAACAGAAAGAGACAAGCAACACATAAACATACTTATGCAGTAAAGAGTACTCCTATAAGACCTGTCTTTCCTTAAGCTGTTTATGTAAGTGTACAGCTGCTCCCTAGGAGAACATATGCATGTCTGATCAGTATGTGAAAATAAACATCCGCTCTGTTCCATTAGTATAAGTCTCATGACTATAAAAACAGAAACCAGTCAGAATATGTCACTGTTATTAGTTATGGCAATTTGTACTTTTCCAATGGAAGTGTGGGTGGGCCGCAATTTGTGAGTGTTGCTGTGTGGTTGCCAAGGTGTTCTGGGTGGTTGCTTACCCTCCCAAGTCAAAAGAGCCCACTGCCAAGTGTTTTCTGGTCCCTGTATATGGCTTGGATTCCTCCTTTAATGCACGTCTTTGGTATTTTTTGCTCCAAGTATGGTTTTGCTTAGGGCCCCCATGTGCTCCGAAATGGCCCTAAAAATCACACCTTAGACACAAACACACATAGGACGGACAGATGGTCGTAAACGCTCTCTCTGTCGCACCACCGTACGCTGTCGGCCTTTATCCCTCTCAGAGGCTTGATTATCCTGATAAAGGGACCGGGTGTGTAGAATCACGACCCCGCCCTCCGCCCTGCCACATTCCTCCCCCGTTGTCTCAGGCCGGGGAGCCTTCCTGTAACAGTGTAGTACCCCAACAAAAAAAACTGTAAAATTTAAAAGAGAGGGAAAAGGCCAACACAGAGACGCAGTGGGAGAGAGAGAAAAAAAACACTTACTCGCCGGTTCTCCGATACGCCGTAGCTTGGTCCTCGGCCACTCCTCCACACTCTAACGGACGACAGCTATGACTCCCCGGGCGGATTGGAGGCAGACCTCCGGCCCCTGGCGAACGGAACGCCCCGCTGTGTTCTCTGGGAACCGAAGGGGTCTCCCCCACCCCCACCCCTGGCATAGGCCCTGACCACTTCAGGCAGTCAGCTAGGAGCCCCTTCTCCCCTTGCGGTCGGCGGCCTTTCCTCCGCTTACAGGCAGCCGGGCTCCTCTGTCCCCCGGCAGATGGCCACAGCTGCTCCGTTGGGGTGGATGGTAGCGGCGAGAACTCCACTACGGCATATCCCTCCTCCTTCCCGGGTCGGCCTTTATCCCTCTCGGAGGCTTGATTAGCCTGATAAGGGACCAGGTGTGTTGAATCACGAATTGCACACACATGGCAGGTTTGGTGCGGTTCATTTGAACAAGTGTGAACGCTGTCACCCGAACCTTGGTGCGCACCAAACATGCGGACCGAGACCGCCTGAACAGTGGGTCTCGGTCCACTTCCAAATGAACTCTGGTGCGGTTCGACTGATATATGAACGCAACTTGGACGAAAGACGTCTAAACGAACCAAAAACAGGAAGTAATTTGCCTAATACTGACCTCAAGCATACAGTACATGGTTCTTCTCATCATAGGAGCTATGTGGCCCATTACACTTTGGTACAGGCGTCAGAACCAACCGTCAGCCGTCCTTGCAGCATATCTTCGTTTGTGTGTGCAACGGAGGAATTCCTGGCGCTGTTTTGACTCCTTTACACATTTTATTAGCTCTTCGTTTGTTCTCAGCTGGTAAAAAACCACCATATTTACAAATATACATCCACCGAGCGCATTTCACCCAGCAGCCAGCATTGTTTTGGATGATTGGCAAGTTCCTTCAGAAAATATACGTCATAAAACAACATTTTTTATCCACTTATGTAGCAAAACTGTGCCCATCTAATCTTTTCATCTTGCATCTCTCTCTCCTCATCTAGCGTTCTATCTTTTCCTTTCCTCCTCTTTTCTTCATAATTACCGAAGACACACAGTCAAGTGTTTTTCTGTAGTGTTGCTTCATTAGTGTCCCGTAGTGCTTAGTTCATTCTCTTTGTCTTCATGGGGTGAGAAACAGAATTAAAGGTGTGAATGAAAGTCACGTGTGGCACCATGGCAGCATGCCAAGTCAGCATGAAACAACATTTGCAGCCAATTAAAATTTCTCTACTGTGACGTATTTCAGAGTGAAATGGGATAATCAACGAGGAATAAAATATAAGACATGATTTTATCTATCAGTCATGATTGAATCATGAAAAGTAGGCATAACTTCGTGGCTGAGGTTGCAGCAGCATGAAGTTTAACACACTCTTCGTATGGCAGCTTATGTCTGCTCCCTATAAAATCCCGCAATGGACTGTAAAAACCAGGGCGCATCATTGCACACCTTACCGGAAATGTCCTCGTGTGAAGTCTCAAGTCGTTAGATGACGAGCACATTTCAGTTTATCGCGTCCCATTCGGCCCATTTTGTGGGCTGGCCCAGTTCTCACGATGGCCAGTCCGCCCCTGATCGGCCCCAAAGCGCGTCGGCCCACCGGGAAAATGCCCGGTATACCAGGTTACCAATCCAGCCCTGGACGGTGCTGAATAAATAACAGCTGCGCTTCAGTGTGTGAGCTCAGTATCCTCACCAGCGCTGTGTCTCGCTCCATGTTGCAGGAGAATCTGGCTGTAGCATTGTTAAAGGATGGGCAAGGAGGAGGCGAGAACCGGCTTGTCAACATAAATGATAATTTAATGAAAACTTAAACAAAAAGCATAAACAAACACACACATGACGGACATGCCCGTAATTCTCTCTCTCTCGAACCATCGTCGCCGGCCGCCTTTATCCCTCGCGATATTCCGGCCCCGCCCCCCTCCAATCCACACTCCTTCCGGCGTTACCTCAGACCGGGGTGCCACCGGCATGACCTACCCCCTTTCCCTGGGGAGGGGCGTGCTTTGCGCCCTGTCAGGTCATCCCCGCCTTACTCTACCTGGGAGGAGACAGGAGGGGAAAACAACAACAAAAAATAGGCGAGGGAAAAGGCCAAAGCTGTGCGACAGAGAGAGAGAGAGGAGAGAGAGGAAAAAGCTCACTCACTGGTTCTCTGATGTACCATCGCGTGGTCTTCGAACACTCCTCCACACTCAGGTGGACGACAGCCGCTCCAACCCCGGGCGAACCGGAGTCACACCTTCGACCCCCAGCGGGCAGAACGCCCCTCCGCTTTTAGGGCGATTAGGGACCGGGCGCGCGATATTCCGGCCCCCTTCGACCCCCAGCGGACAGAACACCCCTCTGCTTTTAGGGCCACTGCCAGGGGCGGAGGAGTGTCCCCATTTGCTGCCAGAAAAGCGGAGGGGCGTTCTGCCCACTGGGGGTCGAAGGTGTGACTCCGGTTCGCCCGGGGTTGGAGCGGCTGTCGCACGATCCTCTGCAGTCGACCTTTAACCCTCACGGAGGCATAATTAGCCTAATACAGGACTGGGTTTGTAGGATCACGACCCGGCTCCGCCCTGCCACACTGGCATACCGGGCATTTTCCCGGTGTGCAGACGCACTTTGAGGCCGATCAGGGGTGGACTGGCCATCGGGAGAACTGGCCACGAAACAGGCTGAATGGGCCGCCATAAGCTAAAATGTTCCGCCGTGTTATGCAGAACGGACCATAAAACGCCGCCGCGATATGCAGAAAAGAACAGCAAATGGAGAGACAAGTCGAAATAATTTTTTGTGGAAATCAACATTATGCCACAAATGCTGTCAATTGAGCTTAACTTGGTTGTAGATGTTATAATGCTATTTGTAATGATCATGTTGTATAGATGATGTTTTTAGATGTTATGTGTAATATTTTTAATGCATGCCTCAAAAACTGAACAACCCAGGAGTTACTGTTGTTTGAAAACAAACCAGCTAGTGAATAGATGCATGATTCAGCAAATTAAGCCCATCTCTGGTTGGATGGGGTTGTCATGGTGACAGCTGCAGAGGTGACCTCACCCTACTTAACCTGCCTTGTGTCTCAGTGGTGTTCTCTTAATGGTGTGACATCAACTCCTGCACAGCACATGCTACTATGGCAACAGCCGATGACTGGCAGCATCTGTGCATCTCTTGGGCCTGAAACACGCCCCACCTTTTGTAATTAGGATAAACGGGCTAGAAGGGGCCAACTGTGGGTTACCAGGATGACTAGAGTGCAAAATGGGGCTTTGGAAGAATGTTGGACATTACATGCAGGAACTAATTTATTTATTAAATGATGCAATGTAATGATGCAAAACTAAATGTGTTTGTAGATGCAGTATGAGCATGACCATTGTTGAATTTAAACTCCATGCATAATTCATTTCTCACTGCGAGTCTGTAACTAATATCACAGAGTGCTTGTGAGTCTAGAGCCCTGCTTCTCCCAGGAGCTTCCTGTATGCGGTGAAACCACAGGTAAAAGCTTAGCATGGACTGCGAATGGGAAAAGAGACTCAAATCACATTTGTTTTGGGATTAGAATGAAAAGTTTTGTCTTAAGGGTGCTTAAAATGGCCATATTAAAGTGTTTGAGAGAGGCAGGCTGGCTAATCTGGTTTAGCATGCAGCCTCAGTTTGAAGTAACACACACACACACACACACACACACACACACACACACACACACACACACACGAAGCACATTAACCCTCAAGATCTGTTCATACTGGGCGAACACATGTACCAGAACAGTCTTTGTTTAACACAGTTTTATACTGTATATATATTTTTGACACATTTTGTGTGCCACACCTCTTAACTAACATCTTGCATAGTCATTTCATTTTGATAGATTTATAGATTTAGACTTCAACGAGCTCAAATTACACATTACATTTTTATGTTAAATAAGATTAAGAAATGGCACCTTCACTTCAGTAAAGAGCAAACTTGAATATTTATGAAAAGGCTGCTATGTGTCATGCGTTTGGGGCATCTGCTGCCATCTGCTGTAAACAAAAATCACATGACAGTTTATAGCAATGACAAGTATAGCCTATAGGTGGCCTCAGTGTTCCCCTTATTGTTGCTTGGTCTCTGTAACTCAATGCTATAACTACATTTCTAGATATAATCACAATACATTATACAATTGTATATATACACTCACCTAAAGGATTATTAGGAACACCTGTTCAATTTCTCATTAATGCAATTATCTAATCAACCAATCACATGGCAGTTGCTTCAATGCATTTAGGGGTGTGGTCCTGGTCAAGACAATCTCCTGAACTCCAAACTGAATGTCAGAATGGGAAAGAAAGGTGATTTAAGCCATTTTGAGCGTGGCATGGTTGTTGGTGCCAGACGGGCCGGTCTGAGTATTTCACAATCTGCTCAGTTACTGGGATTTTCACGCACAACCATTTCTAGGGTTTACAAAGAATGGTGTGAAAAGGAAAAACATCCAGTATGCGGCAGTCCTGTGGGCGAAAATGCCTTGTTGATGCTAGAGGTCAGAGGAGAATGGGCCGAATGATTCAAGCTGATAGAAGAGCAACTTTGCCTGAAATAACCACTCGTTACAACCGAGGTATGCAGCAAAGCATTTGTGAAGCCACAACACGCACAACCTTGAGGCGGATGGGCTACAACAGCAGAAGACCCCACCGGGTACCACTCATCTCCACTACAAATAGGAAAAAGAGGCTACAATTTGCAAGAGCTCACCAAAATTGGACAGTTGAAGACTGGAAAAATGTTGCCTGGTCTGATGAGTCTCGATTTCTGTTGAGACATTCAGATGGTCGAGTCAGAATTTGGCGTAAACCGAATGAGAACATGGATCCATCATGCCTTGTTACCACTGTGCAGGCTGGTGGTGGTGGTGTAATGGTGTGGGGGATGTTTTCTTGGCACACTTTAGGCCCCTTAGTGCCAATTGGGCATCGTTTAAATGCCACGGCCTACCTGAGCATTGTTTCTGACCATGTCCATCCCTTTATGGCCACCATGTACCCATCCTCTGATGGCTACTTCCAGCAGGATAATGCACCATGTCACAAAGCTCGAATCATTTCAAATTGGTTTCTTGAACATGACAATGAGTTCACTGTACTAAAATGGCCCCCACAGTCACCAGATCTCAACCCAATAGAGCATCTTTGGGATGTGGTGGAACGGGAACTTCGTGCCCTGGATGTGCATCCCACAAATCTCCATCAACTGCAAGATGCTATCCTATCAATATGGGCCAACATTTCTAAAGAATGCTTTCAGCACCTTGTTGAATCAATGCCACGTAGAATTAAGGCAGTTCTGAAGGCGAAAGGGGGTCAAACACAGTATTAGTATGTGTTCCTAATAATCCTTTAGGTGAGTGTATTTGGACATTATAAAAGACTATCATTGCTCAATATTTAGCTATTTTTTATTTGTTTTGCATGAGAATTGCTTTTATAAGAAGTGTTTTATAACAATAAATGATGCAATGGTTTGTTTTTTCCTGGAAGGGTAAACTTTCCCCACAGTGGGTTCAGACATGTAGGTGTGTGTGAGTGTGTGTGTGTGTGAGTGTGTGAGTGTGTGTGTGTGTGTGAGTGAGTGTGTGTGTGTGTGTGAGTGTGTGTGTGAGTGAGAGTGTGAGTGAGTGTTATACACTGTCAACCAAAAGTTTGGAATAATGTACAGATTTTGCTCTTATGGAAGGAAATTGGTACTTTTATTCACCTAAGTGGCATTCAAATGATCACAATGTATCAATCAGGACATTAATAACGTGAAAAATTACTATTACAATTTGAACAAAATGTTCAGAACTTCTTAAACTACTAAAAGAGTTCTCATCAAAAAATCCTCCATGTGCAGCGATGACAGCTTTGCAGATGCTTGTTATTCTAGTGGTCAGTTTGTCCAGATACTCATGTGACCTTTCACCCCACACTTCCTGTAGCACTTACCATAGATGTGACTGTCTTGTCGGGCACTTCTCACGCACCTCACAGTCTAGCTGATCCCACAAAAGCTCAATGGGGTTCAGATCCGTAACACTCTTTTCCAGTTATCTATTGTCCAATGTCTGTGTTTCTTTCCCCACTCGAACCTTTTCTTTTTGTTATTCTGTTTCAAAAGTGTTTTTCTTTGCAGTTCTTCCCATAAGTCCTCCTGAGTCTTCTCTTTACTGTTGTACATGAAACTGGTGTTTAGCGGGTAGAATTCAATGAAGCTGTCAGCGGAGGACATGTGAGGCGTCTATTTCTCAAACTAGAGACTCTGATGTACTTATCCTCTTGTTTAGTTGCACATCTGGTCTTCCACATCTCTTCTGTTCTTGTTAGAGACAGTTGTTCTTTATCTTTGAAGACTGTAGTGACACCTTTGGATGAAATCACTAAATAATAATAATAATAAATTGAATTTGTATAGCGCTTTTCTCGAACTCAAAGTCGCTTTACAGAGCAAGTGGAAAAAAAAAAGATATTATTGAGGGACATATAGAGTTGGGAGGGGCGGGGGGCTATGGATAGGCAGAGGTGAATAGATGGGTCTTGAGGCGGGACTGGAAGATGGTTAGAGACTCAGAGGTGCGGATCTCATGGGGAAGAGAGTTCCATAGCCTGGGAGCTGCCCTGGAAAAGGCTCTGTCCCCAAAACTGCGGAGCTTGGACTTGTGAATGCAGAGGAGACCGGCTGAGGTGGACCTGAGGGACCGTGAGGGTTGGTAGGGGGAGAGGAGGTCAGTGAGGTATGAGGGGGCCAGGTGATGGATGGCTTTGTAGGTAAGTACCAGGATTTTGTATGTGATCCGGTGGGAAATGGGAAGCCAGTGTAATTGTTTTAGGACTGGAGTGATGTGGTGCCAGGATTTGGAGCGGGTGACGAGTCGGGCAGCTGTGTTCTGGACCAGTTGGAGTCTTTTTATGTAGTTTGAGCTGATACCAAAGAGTAGTGAGTTGCAGTAGTCCAGTCGTGAGGAGATGAAGGCGTGAATGAGTCTTTCAGCAGCAGAGGGTGTGAGTAAGGGTCTGATTTTGTCTACGTTACGGAGGTGAAAGAAAGAGGTTTTAATGACATGACGGATGTGAGGCTCCAGGGAGAGGGTTGAATCAAAAATCACGCCAAGGTTGCGGGCCTGGGGAGATGGGGAGACAATGGTGTCGTCAATGGTGATAGTGGTGTTATTGGTTTTGCTGAGAGTGGATTTGGAGCCTATGAGGAGGAATTCTGTCTTATTGCTGTTGAGTTTGAGCAAGTTGTGTTGCATCCAAGTTTTAATAGCAGACAGACAGGAGTTGATGTGGGAGAGGGGAGGATTCTGAGGGGATTTGGTACTGAGGTAGATCTAGGTGTCATCGGCGTAACAGTGGAAATTCTTTTTGAAGTGGCGAAGTATCTGCCCAAGGGGGAGAATGTAAATGATGAAGAGCAGGGGGCCAAGTACGGAACCTTGTGGAACGCCTTGGGTGACTGTGACTGTTGCAGAGGTGAGGTTATGAAGTAATAAGTAAATGAGTAATAAGCACACAATTTTAATGTTCAATTTTGTTTCGGATAAATTGTTTTTAATGTACCTCCAAATAAAAGTTTTAATAACTGTTTGCTAGGCTATATTTGCTAAACTACCCCCCCCCCCCCCATATATTAATCTAACATATCGTTTATGCACATATGTGATATTAAATCATGAACAGGCACTCACATACTCATTCCTTGTGCATTAATGAAAATGCAACTGATGGTTCAGATATGCATCAGCTATCTTACAATGAGAAGACTCTCTATCTCTCCTCCCACTGCCTCCAAACGTTAGATATGTGTGTGATCGTGGTGCTGTGACTGTGGAACGCTGCATTGCAGCAATACTGTCAGCTGAATGTGGCTCGGCAGAGATGAAATCGTCCCTGTGTTAGCAGCTGGCATAGACCAGAATCCGGGTTAATGCATTTTGCTGAGCCAAGGCACAGCCAAATATGGCAAAACAGAGGCTGGCTTTATTTAGCAGTATATGCTAACCCACTTATCATTAATGAAGGGGGAGGTGAAAGAGAGAAGTAATGCCGTAAATTATGTTGCGACATAAAGGTCTAGAAGCCACATATTGGGTGTGTTTGTGTGTATACATACATGATGTGTATGATAGAGTGCTAGACTGAGTGACCTTGTTGAACTGCTTGGCTGGAGACCAGTGTGTGTACACAATCAGCTGACATATTATGTCAGTTCATAATTCAGATCAGAATTCCCCAGAGACACATACAAACACACACTCATTTATTAATGTGCTTCTGTCTGTCATGGGCAGCACCAAGATCCATTGAAATGCATTTGACAGCAACAGTTTCTTACTTGATGTATGTTCCACTATTGTTCATGCAAAGGTAACCCTTATGCTCTTGCTTAGGTTGGATGTGACTCTGCATCTGAGGTCACTTAAGATAACGAGATCTTGTATTAATTGTTTCTTGTGTGTTACTGTAATGTGCCTGTGTGTGGAGTGTTGATTATGTTGTGTTTGTGTGTGCAGGCCTGCTCATGACATCAGTCTGGAGGAGTTTGATGATGAAGATTTGTCTGAGATCACAGATGACTGCGGCATAGGCCTCAACTATGACTCTGACCCTTATGAAAAGGTATGCACCATTCAGAATGCATGTATTCTATACTATTTAAGGACAAATTCTATTCTGATCTATTCGAGGGCATGTTCTATTCTATTCTACTTGAGGAAGCACTTTTTATTCTGTTCTATTTCAGGAAATATTTTAGTCTGTTCTATTCTATTTTAGGAAACTTTCTATTCTATTTTATTCTTATATATGTTATTTAACTTGAGGAAACATTCTATTCTGTTCTCTTCTAGGGCATGTTCTATTCTACTTGAGGAAACATTCTATTGTGTTCTATTCTGTTTGAAGAAACACTGTATTCTATTCTATTTTATGAAACATTCTTATTTGTTTTATTTTATTCAATTCGAGATAATATTCTTTTCTATTCTATTTGAGTAAAATTATATTATGTATATTCAGAATATTCTATTTAATTCTGTTCTTAAAGAAAACATTCTAATGTCCATTTGATTGAACTTTAGGAAACATTCTATTCTTTTCTGTTCTATTTCAGAAAACATTTTATTCTATTCTATTTCAGAAAACATTTTATTCTGTTATTTTTTATTCTATTTTGCTTTATTTTTGTAAACATTCTATTCTATTGTATTTTAATCTATGTTATTTAACTTGAGGAAACATTCTATTCTGTTCTTTTTTATTTGAGGAAACATTCTATTCTATTCTGTTCTACTTTTGGAAACCTTCTATTCTGTTCTATTCAATTTGAGGAAACATTGTATTCTATTTAACTTGAGAAATGATTCTGTTCTGTTCTATGAGGGGAAATTCGATTCTATTCAACATAGTATGTTAAGAATATTCTATTTAATTCTATTCTTAAAGAAAACATTCTAATATCCATTTTATTGAACTTGAGGAAACACAATTATTTTCTATTCTACTTCAGGAAACATTTTATTCTGTTCAATTCTATTTGAGGAAACATTATATTCTGTTCTACTTGAGGAAACATTCTATTCTGTTCTACTTGAGGAAACATTCTATTCTGTTCTACTTGAGGAAACATTCTATTCTATTCTACTTGAGGAAACATTCTATTCTGTTCTACTTGAGGAAACATTCTATTATATTCTACTTGAGGAAACATTCTATTCTGTTCTACTTGAAGAAACATTCTATTCTATTCTACTTGAGGAAACATTCTATTCTATTCTACTTGAGGAAACATTCTATTCTATTCTACTTGAGGAAACATTCTATTCTGTTCTACTTGAGGAAACATTCTATTCTGTTCTACTTGAGGAAACATTCTATTCTGTTCTACTTGAGGAAACATTCTATTCTATTCTACTTGAGGAAACATTATATTCTGTTCTACTTGAGGAAACATTCTATTCTATTCTACTTGAGGAAACATTCTATTCTATTCTACTTGAGGAAACATTCTATTCTGTTCTACTTGAGGAAACATTCTATTTTATTCTATTCTACTTGAGGAAACATTCTATTCTATTCTACTTGAGGAAACATTCTATTCTATTCTACTTGAGGAAACATTCTATTCTGTTCTACTTGAGGAAACATTCTATTTTATTCTATTCTACTTGAGGAAACATTCTATTCTATTCTACTTGAGGAAACATTCTATTCTATTCTACTTGAGGAAACATTATATTCTGTTCTACTTGAGGAAACATTCTATTCTGTTCTACTTGAGGAAACATTCTATTCTGTTCTACTTGAGGAAACATTCTATTCTATTCTACTTGAGGAAACATTCTATTCTGTTCTACTTGAGGAAACATTCTATTCTGTTCTACTTGAGGAAACATTCTATTCTGTTCTACTTGAGGAAACATTCTATTCTATTCTACTTGAGGAAACATTCTATTCTGTTCTACTTGAGGAAACATTCTATTCTGTTCTACTTGAGGAAACATTCTATTCTGTTCTACTTGAGGAAACATTCTATTCTGTTCTACTTGAGGAAACATTCTATTCTATTCTACTTGAGGAAACATTCTATTCTGTTCTACTTGAGGAAACATTCTATTCTATTCTATTTGACTTGAGAAACATTCCTATTCTATTCTATTCTACTTGAGGAAAATTATATTCTATTCAACAATGTTAGGAATATTCAGATTATTTCTATTCTGAAGGAAACATTCTAATATCTATTTTATTCAACTTGAGGAAACATTCTGTTCTGTTCTACTTGAGGAAACATTCTATTCTGTTCTACTTGAGGAAACATTCTATTCTATTCTACTTGAGGAAACATTCTATTCTGTTCTACTTGAGGAAACATTCTATTCTGTTCTACTTGAGGAAACATTCTATTCTATTTTATTTAACTTGAGAAAAGTTCCTGTTCTATTCTATTTGTGGGAAAATTATATTTTATTCAACAATGTTAGGAATATTCAGATTATTTCTATTCTTAAGGAAACATTCTAATATCTATTCTATTCAACTTGAAGAAACATTCTGTTCTATTCTATGAATCAGTTTTAAAGTTTTTATCATAGTTTGGTTTATAACTTGTTTTTGCCATAAAATTGCCACGGAAGCTGACATGGCTTTATATATCACTAACAAACAAACTACTCTATTCTATTATGTTCTATTCTATGTTAGTAAACATTCTATTGTATTCTATTCTACTTGAGAAAATATTCTATTCTATTTTAAAAACTATCTTTATTTACTCTATTTTATTTAACTTGAAGAAACATTCTATTCTGTTGCACACTAGGTGAGGAAACACTCTATTCTATATTACTTGAGTTAACATTCTATTCTATCTGTTATGTTCTATGTTAAGAAACATTCTATTTTATTCTATTCTACTTGAGAAAATATTCTATTCTAGACAACTTTGTAAAGGTAGTGCATTGAGCAGGGGCCATTTCAACAGCACAGTGCGGTGTTTTCTAGTATGCCTTTGCAATAGCATCTTGGTTATCGCTTGCCTCTTGACTATAGTGAGTCTTGCTCGGAGGACTTTTAAATACCTACTCAAATATGTAACATTCTTTCATAATATATACAAAATCTTACTTTGTTTCCTTTTATTCAGCTCATGCTTGTGCTGACCGGGACAATGGTTCGAGTCCAGTTTTGGTCATGTCCCAATTCCATTTCCCCTAATTTGTCCCCACCTTTCTATCTCTCAGCAACTCATAAATATGTAAAACAATGTCAGAGCAATGTCATCTGATGTAGATGTGAAGCTGTTTCCTTGAGATGAAACCGTAAGCACAGCATCACTTTCAGGCTTTGTTTGAGCCCAGAGGAAGAGCAGGCAGTAATAGTGTGGCTCGTCACTGGACACGGTGTCATCACTTCACTCCCCGACCGTGCATGTTGAAGAGCTCATTTGCATTTTAAAAGCCTCCAGGGCTGAACACATACATATTCACATGTGCTCATGACAGTATGTCTGAGTGTTGATTTTAATAGGAAGTGCAGTTTAATATTTGACTCCCACTGGGCCGATTTGATTGCGATTGATGTTTGTGATGTTCTTGAGATTTAGTGTGTTCACATTATTGTTATCTGTTTCTCTCTTTGGGGTAGCAGTGTTATTGTAAGGGTGGAAACATTTGTGTTTGACACTGTGTGTTGGTGTCACGGTCCTGTCACTCTGTCAGTTTGGGTTCCTGTCTGACAGGATCAGCTGAATTCCCTGCCGTGCATGGTCCTGACTTCCTGTCTGGTTTGGTTTCGGTCTGTGTCGGGATCCGGACATTTATGCTCCATGTCTGTTACTGACGTGGGTGCATTGTGCTTATGTCATCTCGGTGGCATGCACTCATGCCAATCATTTATGCCTGTCTCTAGCGAACATGGGTGCGCCTCGCATTGCGCTGAGCGCCCGGGTCACGAGCTGTCTTGTGTTTTCGGAGCATGGTATAAGTAATTAAATAAGAATTGTATTAATAATCCCAGTGAGCAAGCTGAAAGCGACTGTGGCAAGGAACACAAAACTCCATAAAATGTTGATTTTATTCTATTCATGTTAAAGAAACATTCTATTCTACTTTAGGAAAGACTTTATTTACTTTATTTTCTTTTTTTTTTAATTCTGTTCTATTTCAGGAAATATTTGAGTCTGTTCTATTGAATAATTTTCTGTTCTATTTTGCTTTATTTTAGTAAACATTCTATTCTATTGTATTCTTATCTATGTTATTTAACTTTAGGAAACATTCTATTCTATTCAATTCAGTTTGAAGAAACATTGTATTCTATTCTGTTCTACTTAAGGAAACATTCTATACTGTTCTATTGAATTTGAGGAAACATTGTATTCTATTCTATTTAACTTGAGAAATGATTCTGTTCTATTCTATTTGAGGGAAAATTATTTTCTATTCAACAAAGCATGCTAGGAATATTCTATTTAATTCTATTCTTAAAGAAAACATTCTAATATCCATTTTATTAAACTTGAGGAAACACAATTATTTTCTATTCTACTTGAGGAAACATTCTATTCTACTTGAGGAAACATTCTATTCTATTCTACTTGAGGAAACATTCTATTCTATTCTACTTGAGGAAACATTCTATTCTACTTGAGGAAACATTCTATTCTATTCTACTTGAGGAAACATTCTATTCTTTTCTACTTGAGGAAACATTCTATTCTATTCTACTTGAGGAAACATTCTATTCTGTTCAACTTGAGGAAACATTCTGTTCTGTTCTACTTGAGGAAACATTCTATTCTGTTCAACTTGAGGAAACATTCTGTTCTATTCTACTTGAGGAAACATTCTATTCTGTTCTACTTGAGGAAACATTCTATTCTATTCTACTTGAGGAAACATTCTATTCTGTTCAACTTGAGGAAACATTCTGTTCTGTTCTACTTGAGGAAACATTCTATTCTGTTCTACTTGAGGAAACATTCTATTCTATTCTACTTGAGGAAACATTCTATTCTGTTCAACTTGAGGAAACATTCTATTCTGTTCTACTTGAGGAAACATTCTGTTCTGTTCTACTTGAGGAAACATTCTATTCTTTTCTACTTGAGGAAACATTCTATTCTATTCTACTTGAGGAAACATTCTATTCTGTTCTACTTGAGGAAACATTCTATTCTATTCTACTTGAGGAAACATTCTATTCTGTTCTACTTGAGGAAACATTCTATTCTGTTCTACTTGAGGAAACATTCTATTCTGTTCTACTTGAGGAAACATTCTATTCTATTCTAGAGGAAACATTCTATTCTGTTCTACTTGAGGAAACATTCTATTCTATTCTAGAGGAAACATTCTATTCTGTTCTACTTGAGGAAACATTTTATTCTATTCTATTCTACTTGAGGAAACATTATATTCTATTCTACTTGAGGAAACATTCTATTCTATTCTACTTGAAGAAACATTCTATTCTACTTGAGGAACATTCTATTCTGTTCTACTTGAAGAAACATTCTGTTCTACTTGAGGAAACATTCTATTCTGTTCTACTTGAGGAAACATTCTATTCTACTTGAGGAAACATTCTATTCTGTTCTACTTAAGGAAACATTCTATTCTGTTCTACTTAAGGAAACATTCTATTCTGTTCTACTTAAGGAAACATTCTATTCTATTCTACTTGAGGAAACATTCTGTTCTACTTGAGGAAACATTCTATTCTGTTCTACTTGAGGAAACATTCTATTCTACTTGAGGAAACATTCTATTCTGTTCTACTTGAGGAAACATTCTATTCTGTTCTACTTGAGGAAACATTCTATTCTACTTGAGGAAACATTCTATTCTGTTCTACTTAAGGAAACATTCTATTCTATTCTACTTGAGGAAACATTCTGTTCTACTTGAGGAAACATTCTATTCTATTCTACTTGAAGAAACATTCTGTTCTACTTGAGGAAACATTCTATTCTGTTCTACTTGAGGAAACATTCTATTCTACTTGAGGAAACATTCTATTCTGTTCTACTTAAGGAAACATTCTATTCTGTTCTACTTAAGGAAACATTCTATTCTATTCTACTTGAGGAAACATTCTATTCTACTTAAGGAAACATTCTATTCTATTCTACTTGAGGAAACATTCTATTCTGTTCTACTTAAGGAAACATTCTATTCTGTTCTACTTAAGGAAACATTCTATTCTATTCTACTTGAGGAAACATTCTATTCTACTTAAGGAAACATTCTATTCTATTCTACTTGAGGAAACATTCTATTCTGTTCTACTTAAGGAAACATTCTATTCTGTTCTACATGAGGAAACATTCTATTCTGTTCTACTTAAGGAAACATTCTATTCTGTTCTACTTAAGGAAACATTCTATTCTATTCTACTTGAGGAAACATTCTATTCTACTTAAGGAAACATTCTATTCTATTCTACTTGAGGAAACATTCTATTCTGTTCTACTTGAGGAAACATTCTATTCTATTCTACTTGAGGAAACATTCTATTCTGTTCTACTTAAGGAAACATTCTATTCTATTCTACTTGAGGAAACATTCTATTCTACTTAAGGAAACATTCTATTCTATTCTACTTGAGGAAACATTCTATTCTGTTCTACTTGAGGAAACATTCTATTCTATTCTACTTGAGGAAACATTCTGTTCTACTTAAGGAAACATTCTATTCTATTCTACTTGAGGAAACATTCTATTCTACTTAAGGAAACATTCTATTCTATTCTACTTGAGGAAACATTCTATTCTGTTCTACTTGAGGAAACATTCTATTCTGTTCTACTTAAGGAAACATTCTATTCTATTCTACTTGAGGAAACATTCTATTCTACTTGAGGAAACATTCTATTCTATTCTACTTGAGGAAACATTCCATTCTGTTCTACTTGAGGAAACATTCTATTCTATTCTACTTAAGGAAACATTCTATTCTGTTCTACTTGAGGAAACATTCTATTCTATTCTACTTGAGGACACATTCTATTCTACTTAAGGAAACATTCTATTCTGTTCTACTTAAGGAAACATTCTATTCTATTCTACTTGAGGAAACATTCTATTCTACTTAAGGAAACATTCTATTCTGTTCTACTTAAGGAAACATTCTATTCTATTCTACTTGAGGAAACATTCTATTCTATTCTACTTGAGGAAACATTCTATTCTACTTAAGGAAACATTCTATTCTGTTCTACTTAAGGAAACATTCTATTCTATTCTACTTGAGGAAACATTCTATTCTGTTCTACTTAAGGAAACATTCTATTCTACTTGAGGAAACATTCTATTCTACTTAAGGAAACATTCTATTCTATTCTACTTGAGGAAACATTCTATTCTGTTCTACTTGAGGAAACATTCTATTCTATTCTACTTGAGGAAACATTCTATTCTATTCTACTTAAGGAAACATTCTATTCTGTTCTACTTGAGGAAACATTCTATTCTGTTCTACTTAAGGAAACATTCTATTCTACTTAAGGAAACATTCTATTCTGTTCTACAAGTCGCTTTGTTTGCCATTGCTACGCATTCTCTAATCTTGTTTGTCGGTTGGCATGAGCGTGTATTGCCTTATTGTCTTAGCGATGTGCGCTCATGCCATTCGGGTGTTTTGTTGTCTTGTGAGAGCACGTGTCTTTGTTTTATTTCTGCATTGCCGCGTGTCTCTTGGTCTTACGTCATACCCCGCCTCCTTGTTTGTTTAGTATTATTTCATTTGCCTCACCTGTCCCCTGTTAACCCATTTGATTTCTATCCCTATTTTAGCCTTCTCGTGTGTGCTGTCCAGTGCCAGTTCATGTTGTTGTCCAGTCGGTCTTGTGTGTTTGTTGGTTCCAGTTGGTCCAATTATTCGGTCCTGTTTCATCCCCAGCCCGGCCCGGTCATTCCTGTGCCCCAGCCTGGATTTTCTGTTTCCCCTACGGGGCAGTTTATGTTTGTTTTTTCCCCTTATGTTGGATTTTGCCTTCGTTTTTAGAATAATGAATCTCCTTATTTATCACTCTGCATCTAGGTCCTGAGCATCATCATTCTCTGATCCTGATAGTTTGTTGCAACAAGAGATTGTAAATGTTTTACTGCAGTGGCCGCGTGCCACAGCTCTAGCAGAAGGGTTGATGACCCGGTGAAGTTTACTGCTATGCAGAATCTCTCCTCTCCATTATTCCTCAGTATTCTCTGGAGAAATTTTCAAACATGCATGCATCGATTGCAGCTCTTCACGTGCCTTTTTTGTGTCAGATTGATTTAAATGCAGCGATTCTGTTCCCTTAATCTCAGTCAGTGGGCATCAAAGCATGTGGTGACCTCGGCAATTGTTCAGTTCATAGGCATATTGATTTGTTGGTTCCGGATGGTGATTGGGTTTTCCACAAGCTGGTATTTTATTTATTGGTTGGATGATCTGAAAGGGGCAGCAGAGTCCATGCAGTGTGTCAGTCCACATGATGTTTTAGCCACAGCTAACGGCACTAATTCTGCACACACGCTTGTCTCACAGGATTATATCACGTGAAAGGAGCACTGCATTGTGTTTGAAGGGCCTGTCCCTTGTCTGGACAGAACATTTCCTCTGTGTCTAGAATGTGCCATGAGTGGTTATGTAAGAAACCTTCTAGATTTATATACGGATGTCCAGATACCATTTATTTAGAGGCGGAGTATGAGTACCAATAATTCCTTTTCAGTACTCATCGAGACCTGTTTTTGTTACATGAGGTGTATCCTTTGGCACACGCAACCCTTGCACAATTCTTTGCTCTGATGAAAATATGATTTAATTCCCAAGTTGAAGTACCTCAGTAAATGGGTGCAGAGTATATAATATGTATCATTTTTGTAATATATGATTAAAATAAAGTATTATAGACCAAAAGTTAGGGGTGGCTAAAAATATAGTTTTTCCGATGCATCACGATCTTCATTTGAATGAAATCGATTCTTAAATCCCAAGATCGATCTTTCACTCAATACGCAACCCTCCACTACAATGAGAGGAAATCACTAAATTCAAATCGCACTTTAAACTAAATAAAAAAAGATATAAAATAATGAAGTGATCAAAACAATCATATTAAACCACCTCGATCTCCATTGGCTCCATTTGCCATCATGCCAATGTCAACGGCAACAGATGGAAAATTACTAAAACCTTACAGATAAAGAACTAAAGACAATTACTAATGCAAAGACAATAATAATGAAAATAAATAAGCCTAATAAATTCCCTTGTGTTCCCAAAATCATGCTGCCAAATGTGTTCTCTTATCGAATTTCTGTTTGTATTGCATTTTGGTAATACAGTTAATGCTGCCTAAAGAAAAGAAAATTCAAGGTGAACGTGTTTTGTATTTTGTATGACTGCAGAGTTGCGTTCACAATGCTAACCGTGTGGAAATAATGCGAACTAAACTCACAGCACCTCCTGAGATGCGTTCTCATAGACGACATTATTCTTGCAAACAGTTTTCAGACGAAAGTTTGGAACGCCCAATTCCCAATGCGCTCGAAGTCCTCATGGTGGCGTAGTGACTCGCCTCAATCTGGGTGGCGGAGGACGATTCTCAGTTGCCTCCGTGTCTGAGACCGTCAATCGGCGCATCTTATCACGTGACTTGTTGAGCGCATTACAGTGGAGACCTAGTGCGTGTGAAGACCTTCACGCTATTCTCCGCGGCATCCACACACAACTCACCACACGCCCCACCGAGAGCAAACCACATTATAGCGACCACAAGGAGGTTACCCCTTGTAACTCTACCCTCCCTTGCAACCGGGTCAATTTGGTTGCTTAGGATACCTGGCTGGAGTCACTCAGTGCGCCCTGGGGTTCGAACTCGCGACTCCAGGGGTGATAGTCAGCGTCAATACTCGCTGAGCTACCCATGCCCCTAATATCTTATTTATTGACTGAATACATTTATTTGTTCATTTTTAAAAAGCCAAAATGTGACCAAAATGACGAAAAGTCATAAAATATTATATTTTCCTAATGAACTTAGTTAAAAGGTCCCCTGTACAGATATATATAAGCAAAATGGACATTATTACTGATATAAACCCATCGACATTGAGAGAAGAAATCTGTATCAATACCCAGCCCTACTAAAAGTGCACATCTATTTTCGTTTCTCTCTACATCATTATAACTCTCCTAAAATGTACCTCATGCATTCCCTTCCAAAGGGACTTTGTTCCCTTCTCACTCAAAGCGCTCGCGCTTGTTAAAGAGCGCCGCACTGTCATAGCAGCCATGATAAGTTCTGTTTCCATTTGTCCTACAAAGGTCGCCTTGTTTAAACGAGGACGCTTGGTATACCGCTGCCTTCAAAGGGTGCGACCTTCGAAACAAGACAGGTGTGTCTCTGAGGCTGCTCGTACAACAAGTTTTTTTTTAATGATTCTTCGACAAAGAATTTCCAACGAACGACTCCATC
The DNA here is from genome assembly GCF_025860055.1 of Xyrauchen texanus. Taxonomy (NCBI): domain Eukaryota; kingdom Metazoa; phylum Chordata; class Actinopteri; order Cypriniformes; family Catostomidae; genus Xyrauchen; species Xyrauchen texanus. The sequence goes on along the minus strand of NC_068304.1, from coordinate 39,497,148 downwards.
CGTCCAAACTCCCTCTCTTTCTCTTTCTATCTTATGAGTGAGAGTTAGACGAGTGAGGCTTTTTGATGTGTATGTGTGTAAGAAAATTTGCAGTTTATTGTTTGTGTGTGAGTGTGTGTGTGTGTGTGTGTGTGTGTGTGTGTGTGTGTGTGTGCGTGTGTGGAGGGATTAGCTAAGCAGCATGAAACGAGGCATAATAGAGGCTGTCTAAACTGCTCATAATGAGAGATCAAAGACAAGAGGGTGAGGTGTTTTCCTTTTGAAACGTTGCATGTGTATGCATGTGTCTGTGTGTGTGTGTGTGAGTGTAGTTTTATGCACATTTTGCTTTTGCATAATTTGAAACATAAACCAACACTGCTTCAAAACACAATAACTAGTGGTGCACCGATCAGGAAATGTTATACTGATACCAATCTGCGTATGATATCATTTCACTCGCTTTTGGCGCCCCCTGCTGGAAATCTCATAGGAAATACTGCTGAAACTTAATAAGGCACAACATTTCGGTTGGCAAAAATCTTTTCACAGTCACATAATGAGGCTGATTTAGGGTGCTTTCACACTGGCAGTTTAGTTCGAAACAGAACACGGTTGGCATGAAAAATTGGTAATGTAAAAGGCGTCATGCTGACCGTGGTGCGCGCTACGGTACCGAACCCGAGACTTCCTGTAGGAGGTGTTCTGAGTTCGGTTGCAATGGAACTGTAGCACGATACCCGTGAATGTGAAAGCAACTCCGACTCGGGTGCCCACTCGTTCAGGAAGTAAAGTAACCTGCACATGCTTATTTTCGACAACACACGAGGATCCACACATTCCTGAAAGTCCCAAAAACATAATGACACCACAATGACAAATAAGTACAATCAACACTATAAATACTGTCTATCCATCCATCCATCTGTCAATCCATTCATCCATCCATCCATCCATCCATCCATCTGTCCATCCATCCATCTATCCGTCTGTAAATCGATCCATCCATCCATCCATCCATCCATCCATCCATCCATCCATCTGTCCATCCATCCATCCGTCTGTAAATCGATCCATCCATCCATCTGTCAATCCATCCATCCATCCATCCATCCATCCATCTGTAAATCCATCCATCCATCTGTAAATCCATCCATCCATCCATCCATCCATCTATCATCCATCTGTCAATCCATCTGTAAAGCCATCCATCCATCCATCCATCCGTTCATCCATCTGTTAATCCATCCATCCATCCGTGTTTGTGATGACGTAAAATGAACGCAAATGGACCTGGGTTCGATAGAATCAAGTGAGGGTGAAACCAGACCAACGCCGCTCGGAATCAGCCGGAGCAAACGTGCCCAGTGTGAAAGCCCCCTTAAATATAGGGCTATGTTTTTTTTTACTAACAGTGATGCTCTGTAGGTAACACTGACTGAGTGAGTGATGTCCAGGTCTTCCTCTGAAATATTAAACAGCCCTCGATCATGCAGTGCTGTAGTTAATATCCTTTAAGTTAGTGTAGACAGTTCTTGTTCTGCACCGCCTCTTTCCCACATCTACTGCAGTAGACGGCCGTTATGTTACATTTAGTGTTTGTTTGTGTGTGTGCATGCTCTTTCAGCAGTATTTCCTTCACCTTCAAACCCTCTTCATCTTTTATTCTCTTCCTCTGCTGTCTCTGTAGATCTGCCGTTAGTATGCGGTCAGTGTCGAGTGCGCTGCATTCATTCATGAGTTCTGTGTGGGTTCGGCTGGCTCAGCAGAACAGTTTTTGCTGGTGTAATGCTGACACCGTCTCTGAGCAGGGCAGTAAAATCAGTGCTAGTCAGGGGTGAAACATCGTCCTTGGAAATATGAGAACTAAAGAGGTTAATTTCCACTGCAAGACAACAAACCATTCATTCACTCCCCCTTTCATTGGAGCATTGAGTTTCTCTCTCAAGTGTAGTTATCAGTTATCTGTGGGCTTGGCTGCTGCTGGTCAGGGGTATTGATTGCTATAGATACAGTATGGCTTATTGATTCAGGCCCTGATGTGTCTGATGCAGTATGGGACTTTTTAATGACATCAATCGTGAATATCTGCTAACCAACCTGTGTTAGGGAGTAACACACTAAACACAAACACTTATTTCATACAGGGATTCTATTTCAAAACTCACAAAACTTTGCACACGCATCAGAAATGGTGAAGATTTACATCTGATATGGTTTCAGAATTAGGTGTGGCAAAATGGCTCGATAGCGCCACCTACAAACTTTCAACGATGTGCGCTTTACACTATGTTTCACCTATATGTATGAAAATCGGTACACCCGTGTAACATGCCAATACCTACAAAAAAGTATCTTGGACCCATGCCCTAAACTCAACAGGAACTCAGCCATTTTGATTTTTCTCTTCAATTCTTGCTCAGTTTTTGCCATTTCCAGGTCTCGTATATGTACAAACTCCTCCTAGAGATTTCATCAGATCTACTTCATATTTGGTTACTATAATCTAAAGGCCTTGGCGATGCTACGTTGCGAAGCTTTTGAGTTTTCGTTGAAGGACGTGTCCGTGGCGGCCTGACAAATTTCGATATGAAACATGTCACATTTTTGAGACCTAAACATGCTCGAAAACTCATGAAACTTTGCACACGCATCAGAGATGGCGATGATTTACATCTGATATGGGTTTCAGAATTAGGTGTGGCAAAATGGCTCGATAGTGCCACCTAAAAACTTTAACGATGTGTGCTTTGTGCTACGTTTCATCTACGCCAATACCTAAACTCAACAGGAAGTCAGCCATTTTGATTTTTCTCTTCAATTGTTGCTTCTTCATATTTGGTTATTCTAATAATGGTTAATCTAAAGGCCTTTTTTTTGTTAAATTGCAAAGCTTTTGAGTGAGTTGTCGCTGCACGCCGTGGCCGTGACAGTCTGACAAAATTTTATGTTTCTCCATGAAAAGGGAAGTTGTCATAACTTACACATACTATGTCCAATCTGCCCCAAACTTCACATGTTTGATAATAGTCCCGGCCTGAATACATCAACATGCCAATATTCAGTTATAGTCATAGCACCACCTACTGGCAACAGGAAATGATGTGTTTTACACTGTGATCCAACATTTAAATGCTAAAGTAAAAAAAAAAAAAGGCATTATAGGCTTATGTAAGTGCAATGACCTGTTTTTCCTTCTAAAAGTCAACAGGAAATCAAAATGTATCTTATTTAATTTCTTAATGCAAAGTTCCTGTTCTTATTGTGCACAATTCACGAGTGCAAGTCACCAAGGCTTCTTACTTTTCAACCCTTCCCCGCCGACCCCTGACTAAATATGTTTTATTTGACATTAAACATATCTACAAAATGGTATATTTTCTCTTCCGCTATCAATCTACGTCAGGGCTGGACTGGTAATCTGGCATACCGGGCATTTTCCCGGTGGGCCGACACACTTTGGGGCTGATCAGGGGTGGACCGGCCAGCGGGAGAACCGAGCGGGCCTGTTTTTTTCAGATCATCTATTGGTCAAACTTTAAAGCAGTATTATTTGCATTTTAAGTAATTCTTCTTATGGCTTTTATCAAACAGTATTTCTATTTCCATCAATATTTTGGCGTGCTTGAACGTAATTGCTGTTTTCAGCTATAGTGTTTGCCTATTGATATTGTCTTCCTAAGATGTCATGAAGAAATTGAGAGTGATAGTTGTTTGTTTACTTTTATTTGGGTAAAACTGAATTTCTTTCTTTCTTTCTTTCTTTCTTTCTTTCTTTCTTTCTTTCTTTCAGGACTGTCTGATTTTGGAAAAGAATGATTTCCACCATCCTGTGTGCTCATTTCAAGACGATTTCCAAGAGTTCGAGATGATCGATGATGAAGATGATGATGACGAGGAAGCAGATCCTGACGCCCTTTCTTCACTGTCGGCATCTCCACCCCCCTCCCCTACTCTTGACACTCTTAAGAGCCGTCCGACTACTCTAAACCTGACTGTACCAGTTTCACAGGTACATCTAAGACACATATGCTACCCTTAAACGATCAGTATATGAACATATTTTACAGTTGTAGCGGTATTTTAATTCTTCTTTTCATCCTAATCTCAGGACTCTCTGAACAACAACAGTAAAGCACCATCACGAAAGTCAAGCTGGCAGGATTCTCTTCGAAACCTTACGTCACAGGGTAATCTTCGCTCATGTTCACTTGTTTTCTTATCAGCAATCCTAAAGGGATAGTGATCCCAAAAATAATAACTCCAAGTATTTCACATTCTATGTATCAGGCTGTTTGTCTCCAAACCACTCTTGCCTTGAAGATGGATCGCATGTGACTGCCATATGTCCAGGGGCTCCAGGCACCACCGGCTCTGCCAAAGGTACACCCTCAAACCCACCAGGACAGTGTGGTCTCCATCAGTCACCGGGCAGACCCCTGCTCTACGACTTTGAGGGCAACAGACGAGAAAGACCGGAATATGGTAAAAATATCCGACCCTGTTGATAATGGCTTTAAGAAGACATGCCAATAGACAAACTGTATTGAAAAAAAATATTACGAAGCTGACCCTTTAAAGAGATCAATTATTTCTTGTCTTTCTAATCAGGCTCCTTTTGTCAACATAACTCCTCTGGCGGCTCTGAAGTCACTGAGGTGAAACCTGATACTGAGGATACCACCCTAAGCGAGCTTGTCCCCTCGACAGATGACTGTACTTCCCAGTGCTCCGACACAGAGGTTGACCATGATCTGAATGGCCATGGCAAACGTCAAACTTGCTGCTCTCGACCTACCAATGACACTTACACCGTCAACTCGGAGACAGCTGACGACCCAGAGCTGGAAAACGACGGGACCAGCAGATGTTTCTCCTCAACTGCACCTCTTGGCAACGAAGCTGAGACACCGCTGTCGGACGAGGAGCTGGACAAAGAGTTTGACATTGACTTCATGGGCAAGGAGTACTATGATCAAACCTGTATGGACGCTGAGGGCTATGTGGAGTTTCCCTGCATCGAACCCATCGAGTTAGTTTCTGTCTCTAGCTACGTATCGTCCAGTCGATCAGACATCCTTGATGCTGTTGATGAACCTCGAGATATGCTTCAGGCTAGGCCTGTGGCTGCTCCTGATGCTGCGGACGACACAACATCTCCTTCCTCAGATCCTGGAATTGCTGATATGAACGCCAAGCACTACACAGAGTCAGACCGTCACAGCGATGACCTTAGTTCTCCTGGATCAGACTCTGATATTGAAGGTGAAATTGAGGCTGCATTTGCATGCGATGGTCCTCTTGCTAGCAACATGATTTCATCCATTTCAGAGACAGAACTAGACCTGACAAGTGAATCCAGCAGTGGACGCTCCTCGCATCTCACCAATTCCATTGAAGAAGCCAGTTCCCCAACCTCTGACCCAGAACTTGACCAGGAGCTGGACACCAAGCAGGACAGTGGGATTATAGGTCTGAAGGCATCCCTTCTTCTGGGCCATCCTGAGCCAATTAAGCAAGACTATTCGCCAGCGCTAGATCCCAGTCCACTGGATGACGGCCAAGCTCTGATAGGTCTGCAGAATGTAGACGATGAACAGGTTTACGAGCACCAAGCTGATCCTGACGAGACTCTTCCCCCTGCCATCCTCTGTGAGGACAGCAGCTCTCAGCAGTTGCTGCTCAAGATTGAGCCCGACCACAGTCTCGAAAGCTTCAAACGCTCCTTCTACTTGCCGGTCGGCCCCAAGCTCATGCCCTCAGTGGATGACTATGATGGCAACAGCGAGGGCGATTCTGACTCTGAGTCGGAGGACGAGCTCAGTGAAAACTCAGACTCTCCTTGGCTTCTCAGCAACCTGGTCAACAGGTTGATCTCGGAAGGCTCCTACCCAATCAACTGCCCAGAAGACTGCTTCAAAAGCTCAACCTCCATCTCGGACACCATCTCACCATCGTCTGACCTGGAAACAGATGCTTTCAACGAGACAGATGGGTGCAAATCTGAAAAGTTAGAGGATCTGACTTTTGAAAGAGCAAAGGTTACTGAGGACAAGGAGAAGGAGAAAGAAGCCTTCTGTATGGATGGTAAGAGAACAGACTCTTGTCTGTATATGAGCAACCTAAAGAATTACGAATCTGAGGAACTTGCATCCAAACAATCCTCAAAAAACAAACAAAAGGAGGAAGAAGAGCGGCCAAATAATGACTTGATGATGGAGAGAATGAAGGAGCTCGACTCTCCTAGCTTGAGCGAGAGCATCACCAGCGACAAGGATGAGGGGCGGGAGACGAGCGTCGATGAACTCAGTTTGCAGAGAATCACGGAGGTGAAAAACAGCCTCACGCTGGATCTCCCGACAGCACAGACCAATCACTGTTTCAGTCTCACTTACTCAACCGATAATGATGAACAGGATACATCTCCTTTTCGGGAGGATCTTCATAAGGTACCTTCACCATATGGAAACGAGACTTACTTGGACAGTTCCCCACCTATTGATGAGAGTGTGCGAGAGTTGAGGAACGTTACTTCTGAGCATGTACATGGGCGGCCAGTCGATGACTCCTTGGCGTATGATTCGATGAAGTACACCCTTGTGGTAGATGAAAACACAACGCTTGAGCTGGTGAGCCTTAAGCGCTGCACCTCTGTACTTAGCGAGGACAGCGATGGACTCTCAACGATCTGTGACGAAGAGGCGGTTGATGAAGATGAATACTTTTATAGGCGGGGCCAGATAGTTGGAGGCATGAGACCCAATCTGCTTTTAAGCTCCTCTGAAGAAGACTCGTCCCCTGAGGCAGATATGCCTTTCTCCAAAAAGTTCCTCAATGTGTTTGTCAACGGCACATCACGATCCTCCAGTAAGTGGGATTTTAGCCCTACATACTCATACACACGCACTGAAAGACATGAAGTTGGCCATAATCGTATGCTATCAAACTTGGGTCTTTTTTTATTCATTTTAATAGTTTTTATTTTTTATTTTACTCGATAATAATATGTTGTTTTTAAATGTATTCTCTGTGTTTTGAGCAAACTTATTTAAGCTATTTAAGTCAAGCAGAAAAAAATGAGTTGTTTCAGCAAAGCTGTGTTTGGGTAGTGGCCACAAGGTCTTGCCCCCGAATATTCAGTTATATATGCCCCGGCAAGGTATGGGGGCTTATCCATCCATCCATCCATCTTCAACCACTTATCAGAAGTCGGGTCGCGGGGGCAGCTGCTCCAGCAGGGGGCCCCAAACTTCCCTATCCCGAGCCACATTAACCAGCTCTGACTGGGGGACCCCAAGGCGTTCCCAGGCCAGTGTGGAGATGTAATCTCTCCACCTAATCCTGGGTCTTCCCCGAGGCCTCCTCCCAGCTGGACGTGCCTGAAACACCTCCCTAGGGAGGCGGCCAGGGGGCATCCTTACCAGATGCCCAAACCACCTCAACTGGCTTCTTTCGACGCAAAGGAGCAGCGGCTCTACTCCGATCTCCTCACGGATGACTGAGCTCCTCACCCTATCTCTAAGGGAGAAGCCCGCCACCCTTCAGAGGAAACCCAGTTTGGCCACTTGTACTTGCGACCTAGTTGATTCGGTCATGACCCAGCCTTCATGACCATAGGTGAGGGTAGGAACAAAAATTGACCGGTAGATCGAGAGCTTTGCCTTCCGGCTCAGCTCTCTTTTTGTGACAACGGTGCGATAGAGCGAGTGCGATACCGCCCCCGCTGCCCCGATTCTCCGGCCAACCTCCCGCTCCATTGTCCCCTCACTCGTGAACAAGACCCCGAGGTACTTGAACTCCTTAACTTGGGGCTTATGTGGAGCATAAATAGTTGTTGTTGATAATATAATAAGGGTTGTGCTTGTGTTTACAATTCTCATGTGGTTTTGTGGTAAATGATGGTGTTTTATTTGAAGTCACCATCATGGAGATTAGTGTTGCTTCTAACTATGATAAACATCGTTCTCATCGGTGTTGCCAACTTAGCGACTTTGTCGCTAGATTTAGCGACTTTTCAGACCTCTTTATCGACTTTAAAACAGCGATTAGCGACAAATCTAGCGACTTTTTGGACGAACCGTAGCTACTACCGTAGAAGAAAGTCGCCAATACTGCCCCGCGAGAGTGTGGTCTTGCTTTCCTGCCCAGAGGTGAGCAGACGAGAAGGCGGTGCAGCTTAATCAGTCGACCGCACGTCAGCTGACATAGACGTGAATGAGCTGTGCACGTGCAAACGGCGTTGTCAAGGACCAACCACGAATCTGTATTGTTCGCTCCCCTTTAGTTTTACATTTAAAGAGTTTAATTTGACCGTTTATTTTCATTCTTTTCATGCACTTAATCACAGGAGATTTTTAGACGGGTGTTCATATCTGTTTGTGAACTCTAAACATGCACTTCGATTTTTGTAAATATGCACAGAGTGGTTTGTATGACTGACCGCTTTGTGAGAGAAAATATAAGTTACCGTCACTTCTAAATTTCTAACGTGATTGATAGATATTGGGAATTAATATGGTATTACAATATGTACGATAAGCACACAGAAGCACATATGTAAAGGGCGGACATTATGCAAAATGCAAATGAGATGCGGTGATGTCACGAATATATTAATTACCATATGAGATCATCTAGGGGACAGGCTTTAGCTACTTTCCATTGAAACTAGTTGGCGACACTGGTTCTCTTTAATTGAATTACATGACTGAGTTAACTCAAAGGAAATGAGAAGACTTAAAAAAAAAAAAAAAAAAAAAAGAACGAGAATTTTCAACTTTTCTTACAAAATGTCAAACTTGTATAAAAGAATGGTAAATTCAAAAAGCCATTTTAATTCAGTGTAGACCTATATGCTATATATTAATGTACAGATCCTTATTCTTAGCTGTATTCTTGTATCATATTGTGTAAAATTCCTCATGCAATATATTTGTTTTCTTTAAAAGATGTCTTAGTGGTAATTATCTGTCAGATGTTTTTGTTTGCACTCTTTGGAAAATTCTGTCATCACTTACGCACTCTCGTGTTGTTTCAATCCTGTATTACTTTCGTTCATTTATGATACACAAAAGGAGATGTAAGGCATAATCTGGTGACTCAGACTAACATTCTGCCTAACATCAACTATGTGTTGTGCTGAATTTCTTTTTTGGCGAACTATCCCTTTAATATGCACCATAGACTGTAAAAAAAGATGGCCGACGCCCCTTCGCTCATTTCCATTGGTGAGAACTGAAGCCGCCAGTGTCCCGATATGGCGCTGACATCTTGGGACTTGAGTCTGCGCAGTTGCGATTTCGGGACCAGACCTGCGCAGTAGTGAGCAGGAAGTAAAGCTGTGAAATCAAGGCCCCGCCCTCACTCTCGCTGAATCAATCGCAAGCACACGCCCCTGCACTTTTGACTTTTGACTTATGACGGTGTGAAATAATTAATTATAGAAATTTAGATATTACATTTAAAGCTCCAATCTCCTCAGTCCTCCGAAGATCCCGAAAAAAAGTTGGTGCTTCAGTGACTACTTCGCTCAGAGAACCTGTCAATCACAGCTGTCAATCATGATGTCACAGCACCGTTTTTATAGCATCAAATAACTAAAAACAAACTTATTTTGAAAACAAACACTTGAAATGACATCAACGTGATAGGAACGACAGTAAATGACAGAAACTATCTTTGGAAAAAAGATATGTGAAGTGTAATTTAATTGTTTAGTTGGTCTCACGTCCCGTTGAATAACATGGGGAGGCGGGGCTTATGACCTATACTAGGACCAGCCACCGGGGGGCGATCGAGACGTTTTGGCTTCACTTTTCAGGGCTTGTGCGGCACGCTTGATATGCACCAATGGGGAAACTAATTTGTATATTAAATACAAATGTAAGAAAATACAGTTTGCATCAAATTAAATCCACTCCCAATCACGTTGCCATTTTAAGCCTATTTTATTACAGCTTAAGAGATTTAGATGATCATTTAAAGTCGTTTAGGAGGCTGCCTCACTGAACAGAAAGGGTTTTTAATAGTCATAATGAGATTACATCAGATGACCTGCTTCTAAAGGGGGTTTGAAATACCCTAACCAGTCGCCACCGCAGCAAGCAATGGGCAACAACATATATTTGTTTATACGCTCCGTTTAAAACACTCAGTGACATCTCATTGGTCCTATATCCCACTCCACCTATTTCTATATTAAATATCGTCCCACAGCATTTTCACATTCAGTGTGGACACATATAAAAATACTTGTCTCTGGTAAATTGCAGTGCCTGTTTAAGATGCAGTGTTATACCTCAGTATGAATCCAGGTTTGGGATAATGCATATGCTCTATGTGTTGTAGGTACAGAGTCATTTGGGCTTTTCTCGTGCACGATAAATGGAGAAGAAAGAGACCAGACTCACAGAGCGGTCTTCAGGTGAGTAATGCTGTCCATAGTGTGCACAAAGCCCCAATAATGTTTAATAAGGGTCTCAAACCCTGAAGTAAATCAGGTCAGATCACTTGAACTGTTTTTGATTATTTCTTTCCCAGTAAATGTTAAAACAGCTCAAAAAGTCTGATGCAAATAACACGAATGCTTTTAATGTCCACGCCGCAGGTTCATCCCACGTCATGCAGATGAACTGGAGCTGGATGTTGATGATCCACTCTTTGTTGAGGAAGAGGAAGATGATTATTGGTATTGTGGGTACAATATGCGCACAGGGGCAAGAGGGATTTTCCCAGCGTACTACGCTCATGAGGTCGTCTGCCAAACAAAAGACATGATGAGTAAGCTAAAAAAAATTTTTTTTTATGTTTTTGAAATCTTAAATAGATTAATAGAATATATATATATACACACACACACACTCACTGACACACACACACACACTCACTCACTCACTCACTCACTCACTCACTCACACACACTCACACACACTCACACACACACACACACTCACTAATAGACACACACACTCAATCACACACACACTCACTCACACACATACATATTGTGTTTATATAGAAATTGTTAAAAAATTAAAAAATGCTATATGGAAATGTTTCCAGCAGTCTTTAATGGTTCAGAAGAAGGATTAATTCCAAAAATACAGGCATCTGTAATTATGTACAATAGAAAAGTGATTTCTATGAAAACAGGCGTTTGGAATTATCTGGAATTATTAAACATCTAGTTTCTATGTGAAAGCACTTTCTGGGGAGTCAGCACCATCTGTATATGTGTGTTTCCATAGCAATGAAGAGGAACACTGCTTGGATGGAGAGTTTCCGAGTGCAGTTCCTGGGGTCGGTGGAAGTTCCTTATCACCAAGGCAACGGCATCCTTTGTGCTGCCATGCAGAAGGTACAATAAACAGGAAATGCCAAACTTTTGTGAGGTATTACCGGGAGCAAACCAGAAGTAACGTGTTTGTCTTTCAGATTGCTATGGCGAGGAAGAGGACGGTGCATCTCCATCCCCCGTCAATCTGTGAGCTGGAAATAAGCCTACAGGGGGTCAAACTTGTCATGAGTTTGGACGATGAGTACGACTTTTCAGGAGAGGTGAGAGAGGGGGAGCTTAATTGGACCCCCCAAAAAAAAACATTCTGTCAGCTTTTACTCACCTTCATGTTGTTCCAAACCAGTATGAATTGCTTATTTCCACTGTACACAAAAGGAGATGTTACGTTGACTTTAAGGATTGATAGCCTAAAGGCCCAAAGCATTGATGCGTTATTCTCAGCGTTGCCACAAGGGGCGCTACAGCTACCACGTGCTGGCCATGCATCGGCGAACATTCAACCTAACTTCTACTATTGTGTCCTTCAAAGGAAGGAAAGTCATATGGGTTTGGAACGACATGATGGTGTAAATGATGACATCATTGTAATTTTGAGGCTTTAAATTTTAAAGGTGCACTCAGTATTTGAAAGCGAGTAGTATTCGTCTTGTCTTATGACCTTAATGTGACATTTTGAATTAAACAGTCTTCATGTCGTGTTACTGTATAATATTAAACATTTTTAAAAGATACTCGTCATTTGTTTATCAGTAAAACGTTTTAATGAGGACAAAATTACAAAGAGTGCACCCTTAATATACTGTATACAAGCTTCGTATGTATTGTGAGAACATGTAGATCACAACATTTATTGTGTATTTTATATTATTATTCTCCTCTTTCCTCCTAGTTTGACAGATGTAGTCACTTCTTCCAAATGAAAAACATCTCCTTCTGTGGATGTCATCCCAAAAACAACTGGTACACACACACACACACACACACACACACACACACACTCACTCACTCACTCACTCACTCATTCACACACACACACACACACACACACACTCTCTCAAACACACACATACACACTCACGTACGCATACACGCTTGCTCACACACACACACACACACACACACACACACACACACACACACACAGTCAGTCACTCACATATGCATGCACAGTTGCTCACACACACACACACACACAGTCACTCACTCACACACACACACACACACACACACACACAGTCAGTCACTCACTCACACACACAGTCACTCACTCACACACACTCACATATGCATGCACGCTTGCTCACACACTCACACACACACACACACACACACACACACACACACACACTCACTCACTCACTCACTCACTCACTCACTCACACACACACACAGTCAGTCACTCACTCACACACACACACACACACACACACACAGTCAGTCACTCACTCACACACACAGTCACTCACTCACACACACTCACATATGCATGCACGCTTGCTCACACACTCACACACACACTCACTCACTCACTCACTCACTCACTCACACACACACACAGTCACTCACTCACACACACTCACATATGCATGCACGCTTGCTCACACACACACACACACACTCACTCACTCACTCACTCACTCATACACACACACACACACACACACACACACACACACACACACACACACACACAGTCACTCACTCACACACACTCACATATGCATGCACGCTTGCTCACTCACTCACACACACACACACACACACACACACACACACACACACACACACACACACACACACACACACACACAGTCACTCACTCACACACACTCACATATGCATGCACGCTTGCTCACTCACTCACACACACACACACACACACACACACACACACACACACACACACACAGTCACTCATTCACACACTCGCATGCACGCTTGCTCACACACACACACACACACACACACACACACACACACACACACACACACACACACACACATGTTGGTCTACCTATCATTATGAGGACTTTCCATAGACATAATGACTTTTATACTGTATAAACTATAGATTCTATCCCCTAAACCTAACCCTACCCCTAAACCTAACCCTCACAGAAAACTTTCTGCATTTTTACATTTTCAATAAAACATTGTTTAGTATGATTTTTAAGCGATTTGAATTATGGGGACACTAGAAATGTCCTCATAAATCACATTTATAGCATAATACCCTTGTAATTACTAATTTGTAACTTACAAAATTGTCCTCGTAAATCACAAAAACACACACACACACACACACACACACACTCATAAACCTCAACAATTTCTCTGCAGCTATCCATGACATTCTACTGTAATCTTTGAATATAATGCAGTATGAAAGAAGCGAAATTAATGTTTATTCTTTTTGTGTCTTTCCATAGTTATTTTGGTTTCATCACCAAACACCCGATGCTGAACAGGTTTGCATGTCACGTCTTTGTCTCTCAGGACTCTATGAGACATGTAGCCGAGTGTGTAGGGTGAGTCACATGCGATCGATACACATCACACGATAAGTGCTATTAGTGTGTATTCACAATAAACTGCAGAGGGTAGCATCTGCAAAAAGCCCAAAAAAAGGAAGACAGGATGACTAAGGTAAAGTACAATAGAGGTGGAGGCTTTTCGTTCGTTTATCATTTACTCACCATAATGTTGTTCCAAGCCCGTTTTACTTCCTGCCTTGGAAGTAGGGAAATAATTCTGCATTGGGACGGGATGAGGGTGAGTAAACTACAAGTTTTCATTTTTGAGTGCACAATTCCTTTAAAGCGAGCAATCGGTCTCTGTATTATTATAGCGGCACAGAACAGACTACTGTGAATAATTAAAGCATCTCAGTTGGGAAACTTGAGTTATGAGCTATAACAAAACACTGTAACATAACAAAACCACTGGTCAAGTCCAGTTCTTCTTCTTCTTTCGGCTGCTCCCGTTACAGGTCGCCACAGTGGACCATCTGTGATTCACATGACTTGACTTGGCACAGGTTTTACGCCAGGTGCCCTTCATGCAACCCCCGGTAGCTGGGGCACTCTCACTCACACCTAAGGGGCCATTTTTATAGTCTTCACTTAACATGTATGTTTTTGGATTGTGGGGGAAACCTAGAGGAAACACAGGGAGAACATGCTAACTCCACACAGAAAGGCCCATTTGCCCCGGGACCTTCTTGCTGTGAGGCAACAGTGCCGAAAACCCTTTAGTTATATGGATGAAAGGTTGCTAGGGGGGGATGAGTCACACGTGGTCGCTATAATGTGGTTCTCGCTCTCGGTGGGGGGCGAGTGATGAGTTGTGCGTGGATGCCGCGGAGAATAGCGTGGGCCTTCATACGCGCTAAATCTCCACGGTAACTGCTCAACAATCACTACACGACCACGAGGACTTAAAAGAAAATGATTATTTTGCAATTAACTCTGGTTGGTGTGAAAACTCAGGTAATTGCACATGTGTTCGCTTGAAAATTGAGGTCTGGGGTTGCCTAAGGCCAGAAAAACACTTGACACACAAATACGCAAATGCAGCTAGCCGACACATTGCCAATGCAATTGTGCTACTGTGGCGGTAACAAATCTAAGTACTCAAGGGGGCGATAGAGTTACCTTCACACGTATGTGCCATTAAACTGGATTTGTTATTATTCAGGTAAGTTGCTTTAAATATATTGACTTGAACTTACTTGCTTAGCAATATTCTCTTCAAACTGTTGCTAGAAAGAGAAAACTCACCATAGTAGCCGACAGTTCACACTTATGTCAGAACCCTTCTAATAGGGGAGCCTACAAGCTTAGCCTAAAATAGCATAACACATTGACTTTATTCACGCTAGCGCCATCTTTGATTTTTAATGGGAGTGACAACGAGGCTGTGAGGAATACACAATACAGTCTCTTCAATGGGCTGTACTGCAGTTTAAAGGGTTTTTGGATAGTTCGTGGACAAAACATTGATCAAATATCTGTCCAAGGACATTCAGTAGACAAAAACCCCCAGACAATGTGTTGGGTGATCTAGGAGCTTTATACAACTTTATATCATTCATGCCATTGAATAGATGGTAAGTCTATCCCTCACAGCCTCATTGTCATTCTCATAAAAATGGATGATGCTAGCATGAATAAGATGATGTTAGCATGAATAATGTCTATGAATACTCTATGGGTGGTACACTGCCGAGGAGACAAGAGGCCGTACTTTTATAATGGATGTCTATGGAGGAGATGCCTCAGTGTACTGAACAAACTGCTTTTTTGAGGAAACAGCTCATCACTTAATTAATTGACCGCCTTTACGCTAATCTCCAACATGGTTTTACACAAACAACCCTTTTGGAATGAGCTATGTGTGGAGTTTACTACATTAAACTGACGTTTTATAAGATAATTCACGGACGATTTTGCGACAGGTAGGTGTAAGTTTACGGCTCTCCCCATTCATTTGTATGGTATCCGCAAACGGTGACTTACTGTCGTAACACGCTAGTTGTTACGCTCTTGTAGAGCCGCAGAGTTTGTTATTTCCCCTTACGGTAATGTTGCGATTGCAACGCGTTCTTGCGTTGTGTTATATAATGCGGTTTGACGCATTTTGGAGCGCATCAATGCATGAAAATGAGCTTTTGTAGCTAAAAAGTTCTGCGTTTATGTTCATTTGGGCTCCAGTTTGATTTGCAGTTCATATCGGTTATGAACACATATAAACCTCAGTGTTTATTTCAATCACTTATATACTTTTGTTTTGCTTGTTTTAGGCGGGCATTCCAGGAGTACTATCAGGAGCACCTAGAATACGCCTGTCCTACTGAGGATATCTACCTTGAGTAGAGGAGGAAAAGTGTAACCGTGGCAACTGCTGTCCCCCATGACAGAGGCCAGTTTCTGGGCTCGGCCACTAGGAGGCGCCTGGCAGCCTTTCTCAAATGTAACATAGGCCTCATCTCTCCTCTCTTCCTCAGTCTCTCTTGTTCTCATGACATGAACTGAGATACTCTACATAGGCTCTTAGTGGTCTGTCTATTTATTTCAATGTTTCTCGATTAATTTAATGAATTATCTTCATTGAGATGGATTGCTCGTTTATTGAACTTTTCTACTATATTATTAGAGGGGGACATGGTTTGGGGTGGACACACCCTGTTTTTTTTTTATAGTCCTGGTTTAGAAATGGCAAAATATGACTTCACATGTTTGAATGCATGGCTTTGAGGGTTATGCTCACAAACGCACACACACATGAATGTGTAAAAATGGGGGGAAAAGCTAATCTGAAGTCCAGGATTGTATGTAAATATGTATTTGTCTGATACGTTGCTGTATTGGGTTTGTACTAAAAAGGACAGGGCAGCAGGACGTGACCTGGGATCGGGGATTGGTCTACAGATTGCCTGTTCCACTGTAGTAGAAGGTTTACTGTAAGTTCGTGATTTTACCGCATTGTAAATACTGTATAATTAGGGAGGATTGTAGGTGAACACAAATGCTTCATTACATTATAGTATGTGTCCTGCGTCATCTGTGTGATTGGAAGAATGGGGCGGATTGCAGGTAGGCCGGGTGGTCTATACTTTGGGCGAATTACACGGAAGCCTGTGAAAAAAATGTCTGAGTCCTATTTCACCCCCCTCAAAAAAAGAAAAAAATAAGAAAAGTAAATACAATTGAAAATTTTTTACCCTCCATTAGGAGGCCCATTAAGACTTTTTACATTGTGATATTATTTAAAAAAGGAAATACTACCACTGTACAATTTCAAGAGTATATATATATATATTTCAGTCAAGTGTTCAAAAGTTTTGACCGGTAGTGTGTATATGTGTGTATATAATATACACACATATATATTATATATATATATACACGCACACAAATATTTATATATATTTATATTAATTTAATATATATATATACACACACAAATGTTTATATATATATATATTATATATATATATATATATATATATATATATATATATATATATATATATATATATATATATATTTATATTAATTTAATATATATATATATACACACAAATGTTTATATATATATATATATATTTATATTAATTTAATATATATATATATATACACACACAAATGTTTATATATATATATAAACATTTGTGTGTGTGTGTGTGTATATATATATATATATATATTTTTTTTTGTGCATTTTTTCATTTTATTTTGTATTTAGGTAACAGTATGGAGATGCTTAAAGGAATGTTCCAGATTTAATACAAGCAAGGCTCAATCGACAGCATTTGTGGCATAACGTTGATTTACCACAAAAATGTATTTAGACTCGCCCTCGTTTATTAAAAAAAGCAAAAATCATGTTTAAAGTGAGGCACTTACAATGGATGTGATTGTGGCCAGTCTATAAACATTCAAATACAGTACACACTGTTTAAAGACGTATATTCACAAGATTATACACGGTCACATGATTATAGTGTAATGAGATCTCTAACTAAAATAATCTGTGTAAAGTTACAGCTTACAACTTCATTGCCATGGTGATATAACCGGTAAACTCTTTAAGCAATATTATCAGACTAAAATCATGCAGAACAGAGATTTCATCACACACAAATCATGTAAGCACATGCAATACTTCTGTCGTGTGACTGTACTTTTGAAACAGTGAGCATTTATTGTTGATAGACTGGCTCCATTGACTTCCATTGTAAGTGCCTCACTGTAACACAGATTTGTGCATTTTATTTAGTAATAATTGAGGGTCGAGTCGAGATTATTTTTGGTGGTAATCAACATTATGATTGAGTTGCACCCGGGACTTTCCTTTGACTGGCTTCATTTGCTTCATGCAAAATATAATTGCTTTTGTCTTTTGATTTTGGGGTGAAATACAATCTGAACATGTTCTTTGCAGGCTTTGAGAGATTCACCCGGGTTGCAAAAGCTACGGCAGAGTTTTGTTGGCACTCTATCGAACATTATTTCTTGTTACCATTGTCTGTTGTTTTGAAAGTTTTTCAAATTGTGCTTTGACTCATACTTGTGCTTTCAATGATAGGTAGAGATTTCAGTGAAGTGCAATGTCCCAAAGACAGTCCCTACCTTCCCATTCAGTTCAATCACTGGACAAACATTGCATCACACTTGGTGCAATTCTGTTCTGTGGCAGCTCATTTCTAATAGAACAGCATTGAGAAACTGGATCCCATATATGTAGGTGCCGCGGTAGTCATGCACATGCATATGCATAGAAGTTTAGGACATTGCAAAGCAATCCTCCCGATATGAGTCCCGATTTTGAAATCGGATGATGGCTTCACAGAGTGCGAGACCCTCTCCGTATACACGGAAAAAGGTCGAAATAATGAAAACGGCTAAACTATTATGTTGGATCTAATATTTAGATTTTGATCATGCCCTATCTGGTTGTTCATTCTAGAATGGAGGGCTTCATTTTTGCATGTTGTCGCCTATCATGTCATTAGACAAATCAAAAGTTGGATTTGAATGCACATGTGGAGGACTTTGTTTCGAAATACAATATTAGCATACGGCCTACTACACACTGCGCTGTATACCCTGTGTACTGCCTATTTAAAACAAATAGTATGTGAAACAGTACACCGTATGCAACAATAAACATTTCAAATTTTAGAATGCGAAATTGCCGGCACGTGACCTCATAATGTTCCGGGTTCAGTGCAAGTTAGCTCAATTGACCCTTCTCTAAGCTCCGCCCCCCTTAGTTACGGTTGCTCGCTCTGATAAGCTCCGCAGAACTCCTCATTGGAATGAAAAAAATATTCTCATATACGGTATAGATAATATTTTAACGTGTCATTGCAATGCATATTTAAGTTTTTTGTTAAATAAACTCATGTCACTATTATGGTGCGTTCACATACAACGCGAATCGAGCATTTCGCACGGCGCGATTACATACAAAGTCAATGCATAGACGTGAATTTGCGGCGAATGAAGTGAATGGCGTGAAGCGAAAACACAAAATCGCTACATTTGCTTGTTCGAGCGAAATATCCGCATGACGCGTTGTCGCGAAAGCCTATCAGAAGAGAAGGGGGGATACTCGTGGGTTCACGTTACTCAAGCGAACTCGAGTTTAAATGCGAATTTAATCCAGCGGTCACACTTGCGCGAGGAACGCGAGGATACATTTTTTCGTGTTGTAGCGTGAAACGAGCGTTTTGCATGGCCCGATTACATACTTAGTCAATGCAAAGTCGTGAATGCCGTGAAATGAAAACACGAAATCGCTACATTCGCGTGTTCGCGCGAGTTGACATTTTTCAACTCTAGCTAAATATCCGCTTGACGCGTTGTCACGAAAGCCTATCAGCATTGAGATTGTCCGGATGTCACTGACGTAGTAGCAGAAAAATCTGGAAAAATGGATGATAAAATGGTTGTAGCGGTGTGTGTGGGCACCTGGAATTTTATGACACAGCGTCAACATATCTGGGACTTCCACATCAGACACAGAGCAGCAATCGTTGTGATATCGGCCATGGTTTTTGGCGGAAAGATAAGTTGTCGTAGAAGCCCCGCCTCCTGTCCTTTTCAGGAAGAGAAGGGGGAATACTAGCGGGTTCATGTTCACGTGAGTTTAAATGCAAATTTAATCCAGCGGTCAAACTTGCGCGAGCAATGCGAGGATAATTTTTTTCCGCATTGTAACGTGAATCGAGCGTATCGCATGGCCCGATTACATGCAAAGACGCAAATTCACAGCGGGCGATGCGAATGAAGCGGATGGCGCGAAATGAAAACGCGAAATCGCTACATTTACGTGTTCGCACAAGTTTAATTTGTGAATGCGTTGTCTGTGAACGCACCATTACAAATGACCCGGCAACAGCGTAATTTCCATTTTATTTTTATGGTTTTGATAAAATCTCGCTTAAAAGTACTCAAACACAAATTACTCCCATAGGCTCTGACGTGTCAACAGCAAACACGTGTCAGAGTAATGGCGGCAGGGCAACAGTTGCTAAGACAGGATTGGTCAGAAGCGCTTTTAAGGCGGGGCTTTGCGTAGGGTGCTATAATGTTGATAATCACTAAAAATGATTTAGTCTCAGTGTGTTACAGTGAGGCACTTACAATGGAAGTGAACAGGGGCCAATCTGTAAACATTAAAATACTAATTTTAATGTTTACAGATTAAACCCCATTGACTTTCATTGTAAGTGCGTCACTGGACCACAGAATTGTGCAAATTTGTTCTTTTTTTAAATAACTGATTCAAAATTAACTCAATGAGTCAAAATTGTTTTTGTGGTAACTTGTTTTGAACCTAGAACATTTCGTTAAATGCACACGCGGAGGACGACACCAGGGCCGAGGCTATGTTCGGAATAGCATATTAGCAGTATACAGTTATTTAGCATTTTTAATCCAATTTAGTCTCAAAATCTTTTCACTTTTGGCATTTTCATAAAATAAGTCAAGAAGATGATAAAAGATCAGGTTAAATGCATTGCGATGTACTCATTTGTGTTTTGGCAAATGTTGTAGGACTTACAGATAGTTTGCATACTGCAGAAATGCTATGCTATTTCAAACATAGCCTACATAGCCTGCAATCTGTTCTCACGGTGACCCGTACACATGTGAGAGTGACACTCTCACCGAAGGCAGAATGTGACTTGTTTTCGGTTAGATCGCTGTAAATAATCTAGAGTCAGGATTGCCATCCTGTGGTAAAACGATATATATAGCTTGGAATTAATATTTGTATCTTTGCGTTATGTGCTGTCACCATGTGCGGAATAACATGCAATCGATGATGTTCTAACAGATCCACCGTGTCAATCAGATCAGTGTAATTTATCGCCATTCCCATCCAGACACACAGATACACATTGACCCCACAAAACTGCATCCTTTGCATTCCACCGTTGCATCTAACAGGTCAGCATCTCATTCATGAGCCTTAACGCTCCAAATACTCCGTTACGACTGTTACGTGTCATTTTTGCGTGTTCATAAAGTAAGAAAATATCTTAAATGCTTTAGCCTTCACTTTAGCAATTATTAGTGACAAATTGGCTGTGAAACCCCCAACACTTTCAGGCAGAGCATTTAATAGTTATTGATTACTTAAGCTTGGGTTAAGCTGACATAACTCAGTCCTTCACTGTATAATGGAAACAGCTTCAGTATGACAAACTATGTATCTTGTATCTTTAAAAATGACAACTTGTAAAAAGAAAAATACAAAAAATCTCACTGCCTTGTCATGGATTTGGTCTTATGAATTAAATACTATATGCTTGATGTCACCTAAGTGTATCTGAGTTTGTTTGGCAAAAGTGGGACGTGATGCTGGGAATATTCCAGGTTCCGGGTTCAATACAAGTGAAGCTCAGTCACCAGCATTTTTAGCATATTACCAAAATAACAATAACTCATCCCTCCGCACGGTGAGGCACTTACGATGGAAGTGAATGGGGGCCAATTTTCGGAGGGTTGAAAGGCTTTTTCTATTAAAACATGTATTATTTGAGCTGTAATGTTGTTTAGATCTTTGTCGTTTTAGGGGTTAAGTGTCAACTGCATTACGTTGTCATGACAATTACACCATAAAAACTTAGTAACTGATTTCATCACACTAAAATCCTGTTTAAAACACATTTATGTCTTATGGCTATACTTTTCAAAAAAAAGTGAATTTTAAGATTGACGGATTTGCACCATTCACTTCAATTGTAAGTGCCTCACTGTAACACAGATTTGTGCTTTTTAAAAAATAAGCTGCAATATGTAAGATTTGAAATGGGTACTGCAGTCCAAATTCAAAATATTGGAGAGTTGTCCCGCCCCAGACTCGAAGCTCATGCGGGTTGCCAGAATGTTGACACGCAAATTAGCCAACTGCACATCCGTTTGAAAGGATTTCTGGGCTTTAAGCTGTCTCCATCTTCCAAAGGCATCTCCAGTATTTATCCTTGTTTCACTACGCCTCTGGTCATGCTGGGATTTAGACGGATGGCGAGGCTTTTTAGGTGGGCTTCCATGATGCAGCACGCAGTGTTATTGCCTTCAAACATGTTCAAATCTGGCAACCTGGTGGTGTCGAACTATTGGCGAGTGGGCAGTGGGCGGGGTCACACAGCCCAAAACATAAACAGAAATTCCGGCCCGGAATGGAAACTTCAAAGTAGAATATACTGGCTGTAGCATTGTTATCGGAGACGCCAGTATTTCAACTTAGCATGCTAATTCTCTAATGGCATATTATGGGCATTATATGAGTACAGTAAAAATATTCCATATAGCACCTTTAAAGAAGGAGGTACGAGTTTGTTATTTTATAATGAAATGCCACAAATGCTGTCGATTGAGCTTCACTTGCATTAAACTTGGAAAATACCTTTTAAGGTTAAATGTGTAGTTGTTTCTCATATTCCACCTTAATGTGCAGAGACTATAAGTCAAATTTAAACTATAGAGTAGACTACAAGTACACCATTTTTGGGTTTATTTCCCCTAAAAGTGTAAAAACTGTGGCACTGTCAAAATACTGCCGTGTTTGTTTAACCATCCCAACTGGGACTATCAGTTTGCCCAATCAATGGAAAGAGAAGTGTGGGAAACCTGCTTTCATTTTGTTGTTTTTTAAATTATATTTTATTATTATTATATATATATATATATATATATATATATATATATATATATATATAAAATGAAAAATGCTTCCAATTGTCATTACCATACTGTGTCCAGGGATTTTTTGTTATTATTATTCCCATTTTTCTTAATGGTGATTCTTATTACTGTACTACAGCTCAAATAATGTAATAAAATTACTTTTATTTAAATCATGAAGGCCGAACAAAGACAGAACAAATGCCCTTTCTTCTATTAGTATATACAAACAATTTTACATACATCCATTACAATTGAAATAATATACAGTATATATTGTTTTTTTTTTTTTCTTCTGGATTACAGTTCTATCAGGAAGACTCACAGACTAGAGTGACATTTAAGACATTTATTTGATGAATATAAAACAGGAATGTAATGTGTCTCTTTGGCGTAAGCCCCGTCTGGCGGTCCGAAGAAGTTGTACTCTGAACCATAACATCCTGCCAGAGATTGGAGGCAGGGGCGAGGAGGCTACCCCCATGCAGGACGGGACTCAACAGGTGGTGCTGGGGTGGAGGAGGTTGCCGTGTTAGCACACTGAATCAGCAATGTGATAGTGAGCAGACTTATAAAGCAATGGCTTACATGTGATTGGCTAGGAGTTACCCAGCTAATGGTGCAATGATGTACAGCTGCTAGTCGTCCCGCTAGAACTACGCTGGGCTTACATTTATACGAATATATTTTTCCCTCTTTGCATTACAGTAATGGAAATTGTGGGGAAAATGCGCTTACAAATATAATTGTATAATTACGAAGAAAATAAAGTCACAATGCAAACAATCGCAAAATCATATTTCCTAAAAATAGGCTTCATTTTATTTATTTATATAAATAAATATCATTTCTTTATTTCTAAATTGAGGGTGAAATATCAGCCTGACATGTTGTTGACAAGTTTTGTGAGGTTTTTGCGAGTGTATGAGTGATTCTCACAAACCTGTCAAGAAAATGTCCTGCTCTTTTTTTTTTATATATATATTTTTTACCTCAAAATCAAATTAAATAATTAAGAATTTTTATTTTCATATAGAAAATAAAGCCTATTTTTGAGAGCCATTAAGATGCATATTTTAATGCACATATAAAAACATTGTAAAAAGCATAGTTTTTACTATAATACTGTAAAAAAATGATGGTGTTACGGTAATGAGATTCCTTGAAAACAATGGGAATAGTAAAGTAAACGTCCAGATGCGTTCTTGAAAATAAACATTTGCTGGTAAAATGTCCTTATAATCATGTCAATGTAAATAAGATCGTAATGCAAGCTTCATTTTATTTTATTGTCATCAATTTGGGGTTAAAAATGACCAGGACATTTTCTTGACAGGTTTCGTGAGAATCACCCTATGCTAGCCGGAGCGACGGCCATATTGGGCTTGGTTTAAAACAAACTGGTTGGCAGATAAACAGTCACTAACACTGTATTCAGAAAGGTGTAAAGTGTGGTGAATAATTCTCTCTTTCTGTGCAGTGTGTGGAGTGTTTGGAGAGTACAGAGCAGTAGGAATTAAATGACTGCACTTATTTTCTCAGAATTAAAATGATTGTATGCTTATGTTATTGTGATACTGGCATTACAGTGAAGTGACAGCACTCAGCAATTAGGAGTGCAGCAGGGCTCTAGTGCGGGGTCACTCCCTTTTTGCAATCTCAGTCTCTCCAAACACTACAGAAGCCTCAAACTGCTCCTTGACGGCCTGGATTTGCTGGCGCTACTCTGGACCGCTAAGGTTGTAGTTTTCCGAGGGGTCTCCAAATCAGAGAGACAAATATGTCTGTCAATGCATGTAGCGCGTAACAGTGCGCACCCACTTTTTCATGATGCATGACCTAATTGGATTAAAAAAACGAAGAAAAAAATATAAAACTATTGATTTAAAGGGATTACATGTTACATTAGCAGACCCTTTTATCCAACGTGTATTGCAAAATATTCAGAGATATAATTGTTGCATCTGTTGTGTTCTCTTAACAGTGAAATAATAACGCACACTGTATGCAAGACCATGTCCTGTGTGCACATCCATTTAAAAGAATATGTTGATCATTGTTTCTCCTACTGGTCTGAGACTGACCTCAGGTAACGAAGCCCCAGCGAATTTAGCAAAGGTGGGTAGGATGTCCAAAGAGCTGGCCAGAGCACGGGTGACACCTTTGAAATGTGGAATATTTAGATTGCAAATTTATTGCAGCTGGATGCACAAATCAAGCTGTTATCTCTCAGCACCTGCTTTGATGAATCCAGGCCAGTGTGCAATGGCGGGCTCTCTCATTCCTCCATAAGTCATGCCTTTGCCACATTTCAACAGTTCTGCGTTTCCCCCGGGGGACTTTCGCATTTGCTCTGGTCTGAGTGCACAAACACATTCACAGAAAATGGGAAACACAACTCTCTCGTCTCCTCAAGAGTATGCAGAATCTTCCCCGCAGTGCCGTCAAACTCCATCAGAGTATCGCCGAATGGCCCTCGAGGTGACATGCCAGCATACTGAGGGTAGTGAGTGTACTATAGGGAGTGAAGGAGATGACATCATGTTGACATAATACTCCAGCATTATGCATATGCTTGGCATGTGTTCGTAATGGCATGCTACCTACTATTTTGGAATGCACTTAGTATGCAGTATGCAAATTTTCTATGTTTTAGAAAACGTGGTGTTAATACTTATTTAAAACTAAATTATTTGGCCCTTATAAGATGACGTTTAGTCCAAACGTGCCCAAGTTGTGTGTGTGTGTGTGTGTGTGTGTGTGTGTGTGTGTGTGTGTGTGTGTGTGTGTGTGTGCATGCAGGACATATTTTGGCCTTATTTTGATTTTAGACACACGTTAGCATCGCCCAACCAAGTGCTAAAACATGCTAAAAATGTGCTAGCATCATGCTAACACATGCTAGCATCACCTAGCAAAGTGTTAAAACATGCTAAAATTGTGCTAGCATCATGTTAACCCATGCTAGCATCACCTAGCGAAGTGTTAAAACATGCTAAAATTGTGCTAGCATCATGTTAACCCATGCTAGCATCACCTAGCAAAGTGTTAAAACATTATAAAAACGTGCTAGCATCATGCTAACACAAACATAACACTTACCACATCATGAAAAACACATGCTAGCAACATTCTATGACCATTATTTTAATGCTTAGCAACAAGTTAGAAAATTCTATTTGACGAGTTTTGCCACGGCAAGCACCACTCACATTTAGTTTTATATATGCTACTGTATTCTATGCTTGTTAGCATTTCTATGCTGATAATTCCCCCACATGGGAATGTTTTTTTATTTATTCACATTTCTTGTTTTTAATTGGTTTTACGTTATCTTTATGCAAGGCACTTTAAAATACACTTGCTACATCAATAAACTCGCCTTGCCTTCACTTATTTTGGTTTAGGCCTTCATTTTAGCTAGTTTTTGTTTTTCCAGACCAGGTCACTTTAGTTCTTGAGAGATCTGTTAACAAATTTGTGGCAGCGGGGGCGTGGTCAAGCGCCTGTCCGGGAGAGAAAGCGGTAAGGGCGCTTGCACCTGAGCTAAATTATGTCTAACACCTGTCTCTAATTTCAGTGAGCATGGGGAGAGTGGCATAAAAGCAGCCACAGAACCTCCAGTGGAGAGAGAGGGAGTCAGGGACAAAGAAAGGCTGTTCTGAAAATGTTTATTGACTGTGAAGCTGAAAAGCTACTGTGTAAGGGCTTAAAGTTTATTAATTAAAAGCCTTACCGCTGAAGTGTTTCCTGTGTCGCCCTTCCCTCCGTGGAGAGGTGTGTTACACTGGTGCCGAAACCCGGGACAATTATCTAAGTGATGGAAGGAAGTCTCCCCTTAGAGTCCTCCCAGCTGGCGGAGGTCCTCCAGTCCCTCGCTGCGATACATCAGAGCCACCAACAGTCCCTGCTTGAGCTCCGGCATGACCAAGATTGTCAGTTCTTCGAGATCATGCGGGCTCAAGCAGAGGACCGGCACGCGATCCGGAGTCTCCTCAGCCAGGAAGCCTCTTCAGCCACAGCCGCGACCCCGGACCCCCGCGCCTCTTTGCCCCCGCCCTTGTTACAGAAGATGGGGGCAGCGGACAATCCGGAAGCTTTCCTCAACCTCTTCGAGCGCACCACCGAGATTTGGGGCTGGCCGCACGACCATGGGCAGATCGCCTTGTCCCTTTTTTGTCCGGGGAAGCTCAGCTCGCGGCTCAACAACTACCGGCAACGAACCTCCTGGCGTATGCTGACCTGAAGAGAGCCATCTTGCAACGGGTTGGTAGGAGCCCGGAGGAAAACCGCCAACTCTTCCGGGGTATGAAGATGGAAAAGACCGACCACCCGTTCGCCTTTGCCCAACGGCTCCAGGACGCCTGCCGGAGGTGGCTGCTTGTAGGCGACCGCGACGTCGAGGGACTCATTGACCAGGTGCTGCTGGTGCAGTTCGTCCAAAGCTTGCCCAGGAGAAAGGAGGAGTGGGTCCAGTGCCACCGCCCGGAGTCGCTGGAGGCAGCCGTCCGGCTTGCGGAGGACCACATGGCAGCGATCCTGAGGGCGGAGGAGCCCTCTCGCTCTCTCTCTCTCTCTCTCTCTCTCCCCACTGGAGGTTCTGTGGCTGCTTTTATGCCGCTCTCCCCATGCTCACTGAAATTAGAGACAGGTGTTAGACATAATTTAGCTCAGGTGCAAGCGCCCTTACCGCTTTCTCTCCCGGATGGGCGCTTGACCACGCCCCCGCTGCCACAAAATTATTTAATTTCATTTTAACCGGTTACCAATTGGAAAGGAGGCTGCGGAACGATAAAATGCCGTTTCTGCTCAGAACGAACCGAAATGAAAAACATTTGTTTTTTAACCCCTGCATTAGGGATGTAGTTCTCGACTCGCATGTGATGGGTAATACAGAAATAATGGACGCCCATTTTGGACAGCGGCATGAATGAACATAGAGGTCGCTGTTGGCCTTCTCCAGCTGCAGGAAATCAAAGAAGAGAGGTACAGTCACCACACCCTGATCACAGCACCCAAAACACTTCTCAACTGGAGCAAAGCAGGTGAGATTCTGACATGGACCCTTTGATAGGAAGAAATTGGAAATGTGTAAACATTGTGCCATTACAAAAGAGAGAATGCAACAAAATGCATTTTTAACATTTTTAAAGAAGGTTAGCTGATGCACTAATAGAATTATAAAGTCATGCTATTGCTCAATAATTCATTATCATGAGATATTATTGACATGTATTCACTTATTCGACTTAAAGTGCATTCAAGGTACACATTTGATCAGTTTGTGTGTTCCCTCCAGTTCAGCCACAAGAGCTTCTTTTGATAATGCACAGAAAGTTTTGGATTAATGACATAATTAAATCATCAAAGGCATGAAAGCGTTTATAAATACCTGGTTGTGCGAGTATGGGATACCAAGATAATCGTCAAAGCCCTGTCGTGTGGGCAGGTAAGTGCCATTCGGACCATCGCCCAGATGCCAACCATGGCTGTGACAACCCTGAGACTTCAGCACCTCTGCGATAGTGGTCTCGTTGAGCGGGAGACCCCCCTTTTGTGCCCTTTGGGATATGTCTCAGAGTGGGTCTGATAGCGGCCCATCAGCAGGGCAGCCCTGCACAAAATGAAAAATGGGGTATGTTTGGAGTGGCATACTATGTACTATGCAGTGAATGTGCTGTACTCAGTGTACACAGTATTAGGTCAGGGGTCCCGAAACCCCTGGAGGGCCGCAAGGGAGTGCTAGGGGTTCTGTGGATACAATTACCAAACTTGACTTTACAAGTGCTTCATTGTGAAATCCTGACATTGTTCACAATTGCATTATTCCATAGACTTTTAACTGTAAGCAATGAAACAAACCTGCATATAGTTTCACTGATACTTGTGATTTATTTCTAAGTGTTCCCTCCTCCTTTGCAACCTTTATTATTTCAAGAATAGTTTTTATTTGTGTATCTTTCTAGGGATCTACTGGCTCACTGGAGGTTGTTCGGCATATTGGTAAAAATGTGAAGCAACAACAGAAGAACCTATTGAAAATAAGTTAAAATAAGCCCATAATATTGCAGATAGCGATAGCGAAACACTTTCTATGATGTGTGACATTCATACAAGCAGACAGAGAAGTATGTTTGAAGTACGTTTGGAGCAGAAGAAATAGAAATGAACCTTGTGTAAGTTGTTAGCTTTATGCTAAGCTAAAATGCTATTTCTATCCATTTTACATGCACATGTTACCAGACACCATCATATTTTAATATCAAGAAAATTCACGTTAGATCATAATTAATTTTTTTCTAGTAAGACCTTTGATATTAGGGCAAAAATCGTATTCTTGATGCTAATTTTTTTTTTATTGTTTTCCTGTAAAAATATCTAAAAATCCTTAAAACAAGATACATTTTATTGATCTTGTTTTAGAAACAACACTGCATAAGATATTTTGGTGTTTCAGAGAATGTATTTTTAACATGTGTATTTTGAGTTTTTATAGTCAAAACAAGTGAAAAAAAATCAACCAGTGCTGAAGAAGTAATCCAAAGTATTTAGATTACATTACTGACCTTGAGTAATCTACCGGAATACATTACAAATTACTTTTAACAGCATGTAATTTGTCATCTGGAGTGGAATACATTTCAAAAGTAACCCTCCCAACCCAGGTTATTGGTAAAATTGGCCAAAAAAAAAAAAAAAGTGCCATTATTTACTCACCCACATATCGTTTTAAACCGCTATGATTTTCTTTCCTCTGTGGAACACATTATTTTGGAAGAATGTCCAAAAAGTCCAAAATGGCGAACTCTCTCTCCTTCCAACTTCACATCCCTCAAAAAGAAAAAAAAACATCCTAGTTTTGTTCCTCATATTTTCATTTTGGTGGCTCAATCAAAGTCTCTCTAGCAAGTCAGTCCACTGTCGGTCATCTTTGGGATGCTCTCGGGAGATTATTTCCAGTCATGCCAGTGCAGCTCATATCTACTTGAATGGGGAAAGACCAAAATCTCATAAACGGTTGGTCAAGATTACGATCAAAGAACATATTTAAAATCAGCAATAAAATCTGACAACACTCTTATCATTTGTGCTTCTTTACCTCATATTAAGCTAAAAAACCCAATTTTCTCAGTTTGTGCTAATGCGTATGAGCATTGTTGAGTTGATTGACAGGCGATGTCCATATCTAAAAGGTGATTGGCTATTTCAGCTGTAAGGCGGGACTTCCTGTCTACATCCGTTGACCGTTGGCTGTCGTTCCGATTTCTCCCATTCATTTAAATAGAAGTGGCCCGTCTCTGCTAAATAATCTTTGGCTTAATATGAAGAAAACTCCACTCGTGAGACATTAATATGTATTTTGTATGCCGGTTTGTATGTCTTTGATGCAGGGCTTGAACACAACGAAGGAAGTGGAAAGTGACTTATATAGTGAAAAGGCACAATAAAGGGACCAACAATTGTAATCGATACGACTCGTGCGACGCTGCGCTACAAGTATTCCTAATAAACTACATATCCCGTCAGCCTCGCCAAAGTTAAATCACATGACGGTGATCATGTGACTCGCACAGGGAAAAACATGACCGGCTCCAGGTGAGATGCAAATGGCATATGGAGCGATAGAGATGCCAGAACTGCGACTCTTAACAAGAGCGGAACGGAGAAGAATATCACCGTAACTGATAATGCAGGTGCAAAGAAGCCGACCTTTCTCGTTGGTTTGTTTTGGCTGTACTGATGGTGCAACACCATGCTTTGAATCTCCTATAAGATGCAGGGCAGCTGCTTCCCCACTGTGGGACACTGTTTCATAACGATTGGGCTTCCCTGTTTGTCTCCTATCACACTGGAGCTTTAGGGATTGATGGGATCAATCACTAATATCGTATCAGTGGCATTGAGAGCTTGGGTTCAGTGTCCTGCGTGCTTTGGTTGTGATACAACGTGACGATCAGACAATTAAATGAGTAGATTGCTCCACTAGCTGGTAGAGGTGGACATCACTGCTGAGAGAAAGAGAGAAGATATAAACATGCACACAGAGGTGAAAGAAGGGTGCCAGACACCTTTACCTGAGGCTCCGACTGTCTGTTCTTGAGTAAGAATCATTACGAAATCAATACACCTCAATGTGTGGATTTGTGCTGATGTACCATGCAGTGCTATTCCAAACAATGCACAGATTAATATCAGTGTTTTTAAATGGTAATACTGTATTTGCTTAGCCTGTGAAACAGCCTTACCTTTAATATAATGTTGTGAATAACTCTTTTTCACCCCCTCTTCTCCAACCATTTAACTCCATTCTCAGGGGCGGAGCCAGAAGTTTTACAAAAGGGTGGCCAGGCTGTGGCAAGCGATCAGTCTGTGGTGGCACAGAAATGTTCGGGGAGCATTTTTATATCGTCAGACTGTGGGGGAGGGGGTGGAATACACTGACACCCGGGACGGAGATGTTTACAGAGATGATTTCACCTCTAAAGAACTAAATTGTGCCAAAAAATGACTAAAACAGCAATTGCGAGTGGGCTGGCCAATGGGGTGGGCTGCCCACGGCCACCCCTGGCCACCCCCTAGCTCCATCACTGGGGACAGATACACTGACACCCGGTACGGAAAGGTTTGGTGACCTTTGTGTGCGCACATGTAAAGTTTGTGGTGTTACTATAGTAAAACTAACCATGCTATTATTGTCAGAATGATTGATTGTTATTAGAGGTCAAACGGTATGGGTTAATGGCCGATGTCTATATCCAGAGAGCATGTGATACATCACTCCATTTAATTACATAGTAAATGGCATATATAAATTGGCTAATAAATAAATGGTCTATTTACACTAAAGCTACGTCTACATTAATCCAGATGCATTTGAATGCAACGTTTTCGTTTCAAAATGCTCTCCGTCCACACCAGCGTTTTCAAGTGTGTTCCATAAGTTGCTCGTCCACACTGAAACGTATGAAAACTCTTAAATCGTGTCACCAGGCATGTGGAAAATCCCCACTGCGTGTACGGTCAAACGCAATTGTCCTCGCGTTCCGTCGCCAGACACCAATTCCGAGTAAACTCCCCTTCGCCTTTGAAGGAACGCAATGTGATGGTTGTACAAAGTGACATTTATTTTTTAACAACGCTATCAAAGTGAGCATCAAGTACAACAGCTCCGCTATAGGTGCCATGACTGCGTCACATGACAACAAATACATCATCATTTTCAGATATATATCATTTTCAAATTGTTGGCAGAGGCTGTTTACACTAACTCCAGCAACCACTGACCAAACTCAAGACAGCCACGACAGATTCATTTGGGGTCAACTGCTGATCAAATGAAGGCGACCATATTTGAATTTTACGCGATGACAGAGACATTAAACTGGTTAACGGGTTAGACATTTATTGGATTGAGAGATTGGGTAACTAAGTGACTAATTGCGCTCCAATAGTCAGGTGGAAACCCCCATGTGCAGCTGTTGTAGCTCTGGGTGTAATGACGATACAGTATGTGTACGTGTAGTCACGCTGGAGATCCAGGTTCGAATCTCACCTCTTGACATACTTTTTCCCATGCCTCTACTCTTAATATTTCCTATAATACTACTAACTCGCGGTGATTTGGTGACAGTCGGGTAATTTGGTGTTACTACAGTAGCATGTTGCTAAGAGTAGTTAATAGTATCCATGTTTAATTGTGTGGTTACTATGATTTTAATAAAAAAAATACCATGGTGTTGCCATGGTTATTTTTTGTAAGGTGATTGCAACAATGATTTAGTGGGTTTAAGGTGCTAGAATAGCAAAGCATAGATCATACAGAATAGGAGCAACACTACAGTGTGTTTATTGTGTTTATTTAGAGCCCATAGACACCCTATACCAACCCCTACCCCTAAACCTAACACTGTCCTTCCCTTACAAGGATTGACCATGGTTTTACTATAGTAACCATATTTGTATTCATTTTATCGGCCTTGCCAATGTATTGGTCGACCTCAAATTTTTATACCATATAGGTTTATCTGTATTATTGCTGTGGTGCCAGGACTGGTAATCTGGCATACCGGGCATTTTCCCGGTGGGCCGATGCACTTTTGTGGCGATCAGGGGTGGACTGGTCGAGCAGGCCAGGTGGGTCGGCCACGAAACGGGCCGAATGGGCCGTGATAAGCTAAAATGAGCCGGCGTGTTATGAGGAACGGATCACAAAACTGCGCCGCGATATGCAGCTAAGGACAGCGAACAAGGGAACTCAAAACTGCCATATCAGAAAATAAATGTCCTTCCTTCCCTCCAAGGGGCTTCGTAGGACTCTCTCTAGTTTCATATGCACGTTTACTTTTTAATGTATTTATAAGGGGTGTATTAGTAATTCCTGTAGCTCAAGCGGTAGAGCACAGCGGTCTTGGGATTAATTTTCCAGAGAGTGCACATACTAATAAACGCATACCTTGAATTCATTGAAAGTCACTTTGGATAAAAGCATCTGCCTAATGCATTAATAGAAAAGAGAAGGTAAAATGTAATGCATATTATCTGACCGTCCTTCTAGTCAGTTCTGTTTCATTTCTGCATCGTTCAAGGGAAGAGTGCTGATAGATCAACATGAGCTCATGAGAATTCATATCCTAATATATATATATAAATGTGCACTTACAATGGAAGTCAATGGGGCCAAATTTTTGAACATTAAAATACTCACTATAAAGGATATGCATTAAGCATGATTTATGTGTGATAAAATCACACACTAACCTTTTCTGTGTAGTTACAGCCAATTTTACAACTTTGTTGCCATGACGATGTAATGCCAACAATCCCCAAAAACCTAAAATGGCTAAAAACGATGATTTAAACAACCTTACAGCTCAAATAATACAGTGTTTTAACAGAAGAATTAATGTAAGTGCTTTTATTAAATTATAAGCTTCACATTTCTGCTTTTAAACCCTGTAAAAATTGGCCCCATTGACCTCCATTGTAAGTGCCTCACTGTAATTCGATTTTTTCTTAAAGAAACATTACGCCATAAATGCTGTTGATTGAGCTTAACTTGTTTTGAACCCGGGATATTTCTTTAAGGGATATAAAATATCTATAAAACAGTGAAAATGTGCACATTTATTTAACATAAATATATAATAAATACACACACACACACACAAACACACATATATATATGCAAATACTGTATACTTACATTGGATTCGTGTATTCAGATATATTTGTTTCTTCCATTTATATATTTAATGTTTCTAGAGCTGTACAAATGTTTACATTTCAGATGCAGAACTTTTCAAATGTACAAAAATGCATGTTTAAATGTTACAAATATTAATGTACACACAGTGTTGGGGAGTAACGGAATACATGTAACGGAATTACGTATTTAAAATACAAAATATAAGTAACTGTATTCCATGACAGTTACAATTTAAATCATTGGTAATTAGAACACAGTTACATTCAAAAAGTATTCTGATTACTGAAGAGATTACTTTGCATTTTATTGTCATTTGTGTCATTTAATATTTAGTTCTTTCAGATGGAAAACATTTATACTTATAAATGATGCAAAGTGCATTTGAACAGCGGTGAAACACTTTCTATGATGTGTTACATTCATACGAGCAGACAGAGAAGTACGTTTGAAGTAAGTTTGAAGCAGAAGAAATAGAAATAAACCTTGTGTAAATTGTTAGCTTTATGCTAAGCTAAAATGCTAATTCTAGCCATTTTACATGCACATGTTACCAGACACCATCATATTTATTTATCAAGAAAATTCACGTTAGATCATAATATATTTTTTCTAGTAAGACCTTTGATATTAGGGCAAAAATCATTTTTCAGAGAATGTATTTTTAACAGTGTATTTTGAGTTTTTATAGTCAAAACAAGTGAAAAAAATCTACCAGTGCTGAAGAAGTAATCCAAAGTATTTAGATTACATTACTGACCTTGAGTAATCTAATGGAATATGTTACTAGATGCTCTATAATGCTCTAAATGTGAAATGTGCTTTCTCTTCACAACAACCTCCTTTAATGCACCCTGTTTGTTTCCTTCTCATGCTGCTTTTGGGCTGTTGTTTATTTATCATGTCCTGATTCTCGAAAAGACAATTATCTTTGCCTCAGTGACCGGCAGCCACGTTAGATGACTTTAACAGAGCCTGGCTGCGTTCCTGCTGGCGGACGGCCGAGAAGAGCAGGCCCTTACATCACGCCCGTGTCGCCACCGGTACATTTGGCACACCAAGTGTTATATCTCGGACATCTAAGGGGAAAGATGCTATCTTAGCTCGCCATATTAAGTAGCCGAACATCAGCCAGTTGACTTGCTTCCTTCCGGGCCGCTGTTTGATCTCAGATCTAGAGTTAACGAGTTTGTTAACTAAATGTGAATTGGCCAAATTCTGACCTTGCAAATCCGCCTTCAGTTAAAAAAGAAAATGTAGCGAAAAACGTCTTTAAATTCCACCACTGTGGGAAGTGAAGATTTAGTGAAGATCAAAGATCAGTTGAGGGTAATGTTCTGTAATGAGTGCATGTTTGGTACTTCAGCGTCTATTTTGATTTGCACTGTAATTGGGCGGGTATAACGGGCAGTACTTTTTGAGTTAATCCTGCAGACCGATGCTCATTAATTTAGCAGAGCTAGACTTTAGACTATCAACATACAGTCTGGTCCACTTTGCATAGGGTTCGTACAGAACTTCCCAATTAGACATGAAGAGGCTTTCTGACTGACGACTGTTGGCTTTTATTTACGTGATCTGTTGGGATGGGCCAATCTGAATTCAATGGTACCCCTATACAAGACTGGCGTACATCCAAGCTGTAACTTTTAAAGGGACTGAACACAAATGAAGATTTTTAGAAGAATATCTCTGCTCTGTAGGTCCATACGGTGCAAGTGGTTGGTGATCAAGGCACCAAAAAACTCATAAAAGTAATAAATGTCTTCGAAAGCAATACAATCAATATTTAAGTCCTTTTCACTGTATCTTCAATGTGCATCCATGAGGACAATCAGTTGATACTGCCTCTCGCGTGACGTAACTACACTAGCATGTTCATGTATTGTGGCAGTTTGCTGGTGAAATGAACACTAGTGATGCTACAACAACAATGACTTGTGACACAAACGACCAATAAATCAGCAGATTAACAGGTCATAAATGTTTTTCCCGCTGCTCCTCACACAATGCTATCTCATGGCATCTAAGAACGTTTACAATAGGGCATGACCGACGATGCATTTTAAGGTATGCATTACATAATCAACATTATTTACAAGCTTGTTCGAGTGTGATCAAATTGCGCGGTAGCTCAACTGTTGCACTTGTGATGCAAAGGACCGGGGTACGAGTCCTGAAGAGCACGCGAGTCAAAACGTGAGACAAATGTGCAGGGGTGTCATGCTCTCTCTCTCTCTCTCTTTCTCTCTCTCTTTCGCTCTCTCTTTTGCTCGCTCGCTCGCTGTCTCTCTTTCTCGCTCTCTTTTGCTCTCTCTCTCTCTTTCACACTCTCGCTCTCTCTCCCTCTCTTTCTCTCTTTCTCTCTCTCTCCCCCTCTCTCTCGCTCTCCCTCTCTCTTTTGCTCTCTCTCTCTCTTTCTCTTTCGCTCTTTATCTCGCTCTCTCTCTCGCTCTCTTTTGCTCTCTCTCCTTCGCTCTTTCTCTCTCTCTCTTTCTCTCTCTTTTTCACTCTCTCTCTTTCACTCTTTCCCTCTTTCACTCGCTCGCTCTCTCTCCCTCTCTCTTTCGCTCTCTCTTTCTCTTTTGCTCTCTCTCTCAAATTCAAATTCAAATGAGCTTTATTGGCATGACTTGTACAGTATTGCCAAAGCATTGGCCATTACATAGGCAATGAACAAATAATCAATAAAATTAATCAGTGAACAAATGCATGAATACATTTATATATCAAAAAAAAAAAAAACTTTTGAACCAACATTCTGACCCTAGTTTTGTCCACTGGCTGACTCTCGTAGTTTGTGGCAGGCTGTTACATACTTTGCTGGAGTTATGATTGAGCTGGAGTTTTCTCCCAAAATATTATTTAATTTATCTGAATTTGGTAATGCCATAAAATGTGGTTCTAGTTGTTGGAATCTAGTGAAATAGTCCGATCTAATGCTGTGATAGTGATCACAGTGTATGAGGAAGTGTTCTTCTGTCTCCACCTCTCTCTGAGAGCACAGAGAACACAGTCTCTCTCTCTCTCTCTCTTTCTCTCCCCCTCTCTCTCTCTCTTTCTCTCCCCCTCTCTCTCTCTCTTTCTCTCCCCCTCTCTCTCTCTGTTTCTCTGTCTCTCGCTCTTGTTCTCCCTGTCTGTTGTGGGGCAGCAGATAAAGCTGTTGAATAATTCAGGGAGTATTGAGTGCCTCCTCTCAGCTGTGTCTGGCAGTTTGCTGCTTTTTGGAATGGAGGTGACTGAGCCATGTGGAGAGGAAAAGAGAACGAGTGCATCAGAGGAAGGAAAGAAACACGAGGAGAGAGAGAGAGAGACAGAGAGATGCACAATCCTATTGTAAAATACATGTACAGATAAAAAAGTGACCTGAACATAAAACATCTTACTCCAAATAATATTTAGTTACATCCTTGAATTACGAGGTTATTAGCATTGATTGGATACAGTATAACATGTTCCCTCAGGTAATGAAACTGAACGTAGCCTGTAAACTATTCTGAGACTGTACAAAGTACATGGATATTTAATGAGGCAAGTATTGTTTAGTTAATGATTGGTTGTTTGTTGCTAAAAACTTGTCATAACGTTGGAGCACCTCATTGTTTCACACTGAAACCATTTGCACCGTAATTTAGGATTAGTAACGGGTGCTGTTTAGCACTTGTAAGTCAATGCAAACACTTGCAAGTCCTACAATTTATGGATGTAAATAACAGAATATGCAACCTTATTAGGTCTATGAATGGATGCATTTTTGTCCATTAAACCAAACATTAAAATACAATTATAAGTATATTTAATTTATACTTTTGTCTCAAATAACTTGCAATAAATTGGTTAATCATCCTTTATTTTCATTATTTAATCATGTTCATGTTAAACGTTAACGTGGCGGCTCATTTTTGCTTATTGCGGCCCATTCGGCACGTTTCGCTTGTTTCTCCCGATGGCCAGTCCGCCCCTGATCGGCCCCAAATTGTGTCGGCCCACCGGGAAAATGCCCGGTATGCCAGATTACCAGTCCAGCTCTGATTCCGTGCCATTCTGCGTTTTGCAACTAATGCCATTTTTATGACTATATTCCGTGATTCCGTCCGTGTTTTCCTCATATTACATATCATAACCATGAAGCTCACTCCGATCATTACATTATTGACAATTAATTCAAGGGCCGAATCACCATGCTATCATCCCAGAGTGTGAATGAAATGTCAAAAAAATCTGCGGTTCGACCGTTATTGTTGTCTAAAGTTTATAACTCTGTTTTTGGTTATCAGCAGTGTTGGAATGGGGGAAAAATATTATTTTGTTCTTTATCAATAATTGAACTATTTTGTTGGATTGAAGCAGAGATGACAGCAGACGAGCAGAGAAGGTCTATGACAGGGATGCGTTCACTAAAATATTTTCCAGGACAAAACATTATTTAGGGTGACTCCAGTCAGGTCTCCTAAGTAACCCAATTGGCCCAGTTGCTAGGGAGGGTAGAGTCACATGGGGTAACCTCGTCGTGGTTGCTATAATGTGGTTCTCGCTCTCGGTGGGGCGTGTGGTGAGTTGTGCGTGGAAGCTGCGGAGAATAGCGTGAAGCCTCCACGCGCGCTACGTTTCCATGGTAACGTGCTCAACAAGCCACGTGAAAGGAACGTGGATTGACGGTCTCGGACGCTGAGGCAACTGAGGTTCGTCCTCCGCCACCCCGATTGAGGCGAGTCACTACGCCACCACGAGGACTTGGAGCGCATTTGGAATTTGGCTTTCCAAATTGGGGAGAAAAAAACTGCATTGCAAAATTCCAGGTTTTCCAGGACGCATAGAATCCCTGCAAACACGTCCGTACTTATTCCTCCTCATTCGAAATGTAAATTCAAGCCCGTAACCAAGTAAGTTTGGGTTTAGGAAGAGGAGTTTTGGAGGGAAAATACACCTTTTAATCTTTGCATATCGCTGCTTTGACTGCAGGTTTGTTTAAACAAAGGGGCGGGCTTAAAACTTTGTGTGAGAACCACATGCATGCGTCAGTCATTTTACTGGGAGAGCAAGTAATGACATTTACTTATGAAATTTTGATTAAAGATAACAAGGTCAAATCTTTTTTTATAAAATAGCTAATATGCATGGATGAATCGTTCATAATAAGACCAGAAGCATGCATTAATAAAATAAATAGGGTCAACTTTGATTTCATGCTGACTTTAAGTGTAGGCTACATTGCCAATGTATATTATTCATACAGATATAAAACATTGGTTGCTGAAGTCTAAAATCTCAATACGATAATATTCCCTGGCTGCCATTCAGTCTCTCTTGTGCACACACTGGGTCCCACTCACTCTTTTTCGTTTTTGACACTTGGTCAGATGAGTTTAAAAAGCTGAAATGGGACCAAAATGGTAAAAAAGTAATGGTCTGCACTTATATAGCGCCTTTTTTAACCTTAGCGGTATTTAAAGCGCTTTACACTTCATCTCATTCACACACCAATGACAGCAGAGCCCATGCAAGGTGCCAGTCTGCCATTGGGAGCAACTTGGGGTTCAGTGTCTTGCCCAATGACACTTCGGCATGTGGAGTCATGTGGGCCGGGAATCAAACCACCAACCCTGCGATTGGCAGCCGACCCGCTCTACCACCTGAGCCACAGCTGCCCCATATACCCAAATGAATCATTATCATATCGCAATTGGATTCAGGTCTTATCGTGAATCGGAATAGAATTAGGAAATCTATCAATACCCA